>NC_142805.1:8805189-8960189 GCF_049724085.1 Artemia sp. Qi Xiang Cuo
TTTTCGGAGCCACAGCGCATCCCTGTGGCACTTCTCGGGGCCCGCATCGCTTCCCCCAACGCTTCCCTGACTCGTGGCGCATCCCTGCGGCGCTTCCCCCAGCGCTTCCCTAACCATGCCCCCACAGCGCTTCCCGGACCACTCGTGGCGCTTCTCGGGGCCAGAGCGCATCCCTGTGGCGCTTTCCTGACCCGTGGCGCATCCCTGTGGCGCTTCCCCCCGTGCGCGCCAAACCGTGCCCCGCAACACGACCCGGTCCACATGTGGCGCTTCTTTGGCCAACGGTCCTTCCCTGTTGCCCATCTTGGGCCCACAATGCTTCCCACGGTGCTTCCCGGACCCACCGGCGCCGCGGCTCCATGGCCATTTACATAATGTCCGCCAAAAGCTGAAATATTTTTTCTAATTCCAATACAGGTTCAGTAAACACATGAGTTGTAAATTATGGTGGTTAGATGAACGAGTTTGAACTTCAAAATGTTGAGAATTGTTAAGTCACTTTCCCCATACACTTCTTATGAATTAAACCGCTATGTTTTGACATAAAGCACCCCGCGCGAGGTTATAAATAATTTTGGCATCTCCTTTCCCTGTTTTACATTAGCGGTTTTTAGTCAATCAAGGTTTCAATGGACTTTGCGTAATTCTGTGTTTTCTGAAATAGCGGAGAACAAATTGTCTGCAAAATTAATATTTTAGGACATTGGAGTTCTTTTATTCTATGTAAGAGCGAAACATGGCACAATAGAAATATTCAGTGTAAATTAGAACGACAATATGTGTCAGATGAGAATAATCTCTCTCAAAATTATGTGAAAAAGAGCATTCACGGAGTTTTAAATGTACCTAAAAATATGTGTGATAGCAATAGAGAAAATAGCAAAGATTAGAAAAAATAGCATTTTGAGTTTCAAAGGCAGTGATTATTAATAGAAATTACCTAAAAATATTCACTTATGAAATATCGAAGCGACAGTAAAGATTAGAAAAGAGCGTTTTCTTTGCATAAAATTACATTTAGATTTCTCTAAGGGAGAGAAATTTAAGACAATGGTTGGGGGGTGAGGGGTTAATATCCCGCTGAGATAAGTTTATATTGGGATTGAAACGGACTAAAAATTGGAAGAAATAGAAAGGTATGAAAAAATGCATACATTTGCATATCCCGGCTGCACGTGGATATACAAAGGATCATGGAGTGTATGTTGGAGGGTCACTTCCTGAACGTCATAAGTGAGACAGCTCTTGAATGCCCAGGCAATGTTTGATGAAAGTCGGAAGGGCCGGTGACACCATATTCTTGTACTGATAATTGCACTTGTTTTGGAGTCGAGCCAGCTTACTTAATAATGGATGGTCTTGTCTCGTCCACTCTCGCTTTCTTGGAAGGAGGGGGCACGCATTCTTCATAATTTGCCTTAAAAAGAAGAGAAAAAATTAGTATCAAAATAATTTGCCCCTTTTTTACAGAAAGAAAGTTAGTACCCTCATCCATATAATTTTGTTTAGACAAAGCATTTTATCTCTTTTCAGTAAAGCAAAAAGTAAAAATTTCGCGAGAAATATATTAGGCTTAGAAATCAAACGTTTTTATTAGACAATCAGTAGTCTATAGCCATAGGATAAGAATCATTGTTTCTATTTTTACCATTTAGAAAAATATTAAATTTTCTGGTCTATAGGCTTTAAATTAGATCGTTAACCCATCGACCTGTAGGCATATATTTTGCAAACATAGGTTAAAATGCTATTCAATTTTTACATAATATTAGCTTCATGCAACTCACAAAGACTTTTCTAGCCCTGCACTGTTTGTTTTCGCTTTACAATGATGGCGGTAGAATAGAGACATGGCCCCCTCCCTCTATTTCCCTTAAAAAGAAGAGAAACAAATTAGTATCAAAATAATTTGCCCCTTTTTTTTACAGAATGAAAGTTAGTACCCTCATCCATATAATTTTGTTTAGAAAAGCATTTTATCTCTTTTCAGTAAAGCAAAAAGTAAAAATTTCGCGAGAAATATATTAGGCTTAGAAATCAAACGTTTTTATTAGACAATCAGTAATCTATAGCCATAGGATAGGAATCATTGTTTCTATTTTTACCATTTAGAAAAATATTAAATTTTCCGGTCTATAGGCTTTAAATTAGATCGTTAACCTATCGACCTGTAGGCCTATATTTTGCAAACATAGGTTAAAATGCTATTCAATTTATACATAATATCAGCTTCATGCAACTCACAAAGACTTTTCTAGCCCTGCACTGTTTGTTTTCGCTTTACAATGATGGCGATAGAATAGAGGCATGGCCCCCTCCCCCTTTCGCCAATGTCCTAAATATATTGTTAGACCTTAATTTGAAAATAACGAGATTTCACCGGCTCTCTGACAAATACAAGGTTACGAAACTCGCTTATGAGATAGCAATCTCTTTTTGCTTAAAACTGTTTTAATTTGACAGAAGAATAGTTCCATTGACTTGACCGCGTTTGTAAACAAAACCGGAAAAAGGGTGACAGCTAATTATAGGCATCACATTAGAGTCTTGTGTCAAAACCAGAGCGAGCTAATAACAACAGTGACGGAAGTCAGTATACACTTTAAAACACAATAGAGAAAGGCTATAATTTAACGAAAAGATTATTATTTCTTTTTGCGAGAATTTTGGTTGTAAAACAATGGGGGATGGGGTTAGGTTTCGAGGGTAAAAAGAATATATTTTGCGTTTTCCATTGATTATAATGATGTTTGTATGGTTTGGGGGGGGGGTTTGGGGGGGGGTTTGGGGTAAAGGAATATATTTACGTTTTAGCTGAACATACTGGAGGATGTCCAAGGAAAATAATTTTGAAAATAAAACGGAACTTACATGGTAAATTGTAGTTGCCAAGGCTTCTAATTCATCAATATTATCCATTGTTATATCAACTATGTCAAAATACTTTCTGATAATTTAATCACATTGCATGTCCGTTATATACGAAATCTCAAGGGCGAATTGTTATGTAACGGGGAAATCATATGTAAGCAGGCCTCTGATTGGCTGAGAAGGAGGATGTATCCGACTCGCTGATTGGCTGAGAAGGAAACACGTGATCTAACTGTTTCCTGGAAAGTCATAACATTGCCGAGAGCAACAACAACAAATACTATTTCTGGACACCATAACATTCACGATCAATTACACAATCAAGTTCTCGGAACTTCACTTCCCCCTCGAGTCCTAGATCAATAACATTGTTCCCGTTAGAATTCAATGCACATGTGCAACATTCGTTCCGGTGTTATTACACATAGAAACACCAAATTTAATCGACCTTGAAAAAAGAGGTCATTGACCGATTACGCAATCAAGTTCTCGGAAACTGTCAGCATTAGACTAAATTGTAGGTGGCAGCAGGGGTGCGTGACACGACTGGTACCCCCTCCTCTACTGACAGCAAACCTTATTGATTATGTTATAGTAAACCCAAGACTGGCAGGATCAATACAAGATACTAGGGTATATAGGAGTGTTGTTATTGATGGTGAAAGTAAAGATCACTATCTAGTAATGTCAAGGGTTAATTTAAAGCTGAAGTATCGGAAGGGTAACTACCTCCCGGGAAGTTATGATGTTGGAAGACTCCAGGATGAGAATTTGAGGGAAAGATTCCAGGAACAGTTGACTACTAAACTTCAGAGTTTAAAATTTGATAATGTGGAAGATGGTTGGAATGCTTTTAGAAAAATAATTTGTGAAGTTGCTGAAGGTGTCTTAGGGAAGAAAGCTAGAACTGCAGCTAACAATATCAGTGAAAAAGCCTTACGTTTAATAGAAAGGAGAAAGGGCTTGTACAAGAATTATCTGAGTGATAGATCATATGAAAACAAAAGGGATGTAAGGAAAGTGGAGAAAGTATTAAAATAAGAACTAAGGAGGTGTGAAGTGGAGGCCATGGATAAAATTGCCGAAGACCTGAAAGATGCAGCTAGATGGCATAAAAGTAAAATATTGTACTAGCATATTATTAAATTGAGACGGATCAGTCAATCTAAACTTGGTCCATTTGAAGACAGAAATAGTGCCGCAAATAGCGATAGGGAAAGAATTAAAGAGAAAGGGGCCGAACATTTTGAGAATTTACCCGATCGAGATAGAGTTGCAGGAAAATATGTTGAATAAAATGAAATTGTTTGTGATACATTGGATGTGAAGTAAAATTTTTTATGTGAGGAAGAATTAGCGACAGTGCTAAAAGGATTAAAAAGTAATAATGCTTCAGGTGCTGATAGTGTGGTAAATGAGTTTCTTAAATACGGTGGCTCTGAGGTTAGAAATAAGTTACTGAAGATTATGAATATGATTTTTGAAAAAGGAAAAGTACCTAACGATTTTAGGAAAACTTTAATCAAGCCACTCTATAAGAAAGGTGATAAAAGTGAGTGTGGTAATTATCGAGGCATTAGTCTGGTCTCTGTAGATAGTAAATTATTTAGTAATATGATACTTTTTAGATTGAAAGATGCCGTAGACAAAGTTTTAAAAGAAGAACAGTGCGGTTTTAGAAAAGGTAGAGGATGTGTCGACCAAATGTTCACTCTTAGGCTAATAATTGAGAAGTGCCTGAGTTGTCAAACACCTTTGGTCCTCAGTTTTATAGATTATGAGCAAGCGTTCGATTCTGTTGATAGAAGGGCTTTAGTAAAGGTTTTATCCCTGTATGGTATACCAGACAAATACATTAAACTGATTAGTGCTATATACGAGAATAACACTGCTGTGGTTAAGGTAAGAAATTAGGTTAGCAGCTGGTTTTGTGCTAAATCTGGAGTTAAACAGGGTCGTGTTCTATCCCCCTTTATATAAATTATTTTGATGGACTTTGTCTTAAAGAGCAGAGGAAAGGCAATGGGAGACTACGGAATCAAATGGGGAGGAAAAAAGTCTCCTGGACTTAGATTATGCTGATGATTTAAGCATCCTAGATGAAAGTGTGAGCAAAATGAATGAACTTTTAGAGGTTTTGCGAGTTCAGGGGGCTAGAATAGGTTGGAGAATTAATGTTAAAAAGACTAAGTCACTAAGGCTAGGAATAAGTGAAAATGAAAAGGTGACGTTGGATAATGAAAAGATTGATCAGGTGGACAGCTTCGCTTACCTTGGTAGTATTATTAGTAAAGATGGTGGGAGCAGTGAAGATTTTAAAAGTAGAATATCCAAGGCTCAGGGTGTTGTTTCACAGTTAAAAAAAAGTTTGGAAAAACAGGAAGATAATTCTGCAAACCAAGATTAGAGTATTAGAAGCTTCAGTGATGACACTGGTCAAATATGGTTCTGTAGCATGGGCACTCAGAAAAGCAGATGAAGATTTGCTTGATGTTTTCCAGAGAAATTGCTTAAAGATTGTTCTGGGTACCCGGCTGACTGACCGTATTTCAAATAATAGGCTATACGAAAAATGTGGTTCATTACCGCTCTCTAGGGCTATAATGAAAGAAAGGTTGAGGTGGCTAGGGCACATTGTGCGGATGAAGGATGACAGAATGCCGAAGATTGTTCTTTTCGGCCAACCGTCTAGGGCCCAACGGAAAGCAGGTCGTCCTCGTCTGGGGTAGAAGGACGTCATAAAGAAAGATTTAAAGGAAATGGGAAAAAGGGGTTTTACACCCGTGGCCGGGTGTAAAAAGCGAGGCTTTATATAGATTGGGATGGAGAAGGAGCTTGCGCAGCTGTGTTGGCCTCAGGCGGCTTGGTGCTGCGGTGATTTTTTAGTAGTAGTAGTAGTAGTAGTAGCAAAAATATATTGGTCGAAATTTGCCAAACTTAACGTTCCTTTTTGCAAAAAAATCCCGTTGCTTCAAGACACAAATAGATTCCACGTGGCATACAGTATATACACATTTTTTTAGTGCGTCGTACACTGCTATCATAATAAACGCTTCTTTTTTATCCATCCTCTCATAAGATGATATTCTGAGCAAACTTTCCTGACATAGGCATCGCTAATTTTGGGGATTTTTTTTTTCATAGATTTGAATTTTGGGTAACATGGAGTTGAATTATGACTTGCAAATATATTCTTCACAATTTGCCAAACGCATCATTACTCCCCGCAAAATAATGTCCTTTACATCAAGACACAGACACGTCATATATCTTCTATTTTTTTACCACTGCTTTCCATATCGCTATCTAATCAAACACAAGTTTATAGAGCCATCTTTTCGTAAGATGGCATTGCGAATAAGATTTTCTGACATAGCCTATAAATACTTAAAAAACAACTATCTCTTGTATTTCTGTTCTGTATTACTGTAGTCAAATTACAGCGGAGAAAAATATGTTTGTCAGAATTTGCCAAACTTATCATCACTTTTTGCAAAGAAGTTATATTGCAATACTAACAATAATCATTTTTCTTAAAATATACTCGCTATATGAAGAAACAGATAAAAAGGTACCGTCGTATGATCTAACCTACTATTTTTAGTGCTTTGCACATTATTGTCATATCAGACAAAAATGTTTTGATGAATCCCTTCATAATATGGCAATATGAATAAGTTTAACTGAGATAACCTATCAGTAATTTTCGGGAATTTTTTTTCCCATATCTTTGTTACCTGTAGTTAATTAAAGCTGGCAAAAATATACTCAACGGAATTCACCAAACATATCTTCAGTTTTAGCAAAGAATGCTCGTTAAGTCAAGACACAGATAAATAAGGTACCATGATATATCCTTCATTTTTTTTTTAATGCGTCACACATTGCTATCATATCAAACAAAAGTTTTTTTACCCATCCCTTCATAAGATGGCATTACCAGTAAGTTTTTTTGATATAAGGCATCGTACGTCGTATAGCGTTTCCTCTCGATATGACCCTAAACCAAGTGAATGATTGAGACAAAAAACCAAACCTTATGCAAACTAGCGAGACTCCAGTTTTTTCGCCTTAATGATGGATTTATTCCGTGCTCGCAAGGACTTTCGCCTATTTGTCACTACATGCCAGTATGAAAAGCAAGTTTTTCTCCATGGAATTTCGCGCTTTTGTTGACAATATAATTCATTGGGAGGGTTTTGGTGTTGCTGCTTACAAGAGTGATCGCCTATCAAATTTTGACAAATGGTCCAAAAATGAAATTACTCAAGTTCTAACGGTTGGACAAGACTATTCCATGTTTTTGTTATTTAAATCTACTGCATGAGCATATTCTAGGCTGCAAAATAATCTTACAGCCTGACGGAGGCCTACTTATAAAATAAATATTATTTACTATCCATAGGTTCAAATTAAGATCAAAACTTGAGACAGTTAGCTCGGTTAGATAGCTGTTAGTTGTGCGTACTACTATAAACTTGTTGGGTATATATGTTTATATGTAAAGTACATATGTAATAGTTTACCTACAAAGGTACACCAAGGCTACGTGAAGGTAAAACAAATACGTCCAAGCTGAAAATAGAAAAATGAGTGAATTACCCGGACCAGTTGCAAATATAATTGTGCCGTGATGGAATTTAATACCCCTTCCCCCCAAAATTTTTGTTTGAGGGGTATTATCATTTTTTGGTGGTGGGGGGGGGGGTAATGGTTTTTACCTGCATTCATGGCCAACACAAGAGTCATAGAAATCCTTTTTTTTTGGGGGGGGGGGGGTTCAAACCCACTTACCTCTCTCGCACCTGGATGCGGCACTGATACCAACTATAAGCTAAAGTTAGCTTGAGAAACTTGGTGTGTAGCGATTGTTACAATCAAACATAGAACAGCTATCATCAAGAAGTGACCCGTCATTTTAAATTGCAACATAATGGAAATGATTTTTCAGCAAATTTTACGCAGTTTTTATAGTAGTTATTCTTAAACGATGAAGCTGATGAAGAATTCAAAATAAAATCTACAGTTTATTTTTTGGATTGTGGTGCAAAAATTTTATTTTTGAGAACTTCTATTAAGCCTTATTTCCTAAAGATCTAATTGCAGAGGATCGTTCTTGTCGGCCAACCGGCCCAGGCTGAACAAAAATCCCGTCGTCCCCAAAAGAGGTGGGAGGATGTCACAAGGTAAGATTTAAGAGGAATGGGAACTTTTTGAGATGGTTTAAGGAAGGAGGCTTGGTATACGTTGGAATGGAGGAGGAGCGTGCGTGGCTTGGTTGGCCACAGGTGGCTTGGTGCTGCAGTGAGTTGTTAAGAATTTCTAAGACCAGACTACCTTTCCATTTACGGAATTTAACAAACGAAAATAAAGAGAAAACAGGTATAATATTTTAAACAAAGCAATGGACAAAACAAAAGAAATCAATAAACTTTACACAATAAAGAAATCAAAATATTTCAACTTTACGTCCGGTAGAAAAAATGGCCGGAAAAAAATAGAAAGGAAAACAGCGGAAATAAAGAGAGCTAAACTCCCTAGGTAAATTAAACAAAATATGTAAAGAAAAGCAAAACTATTTTTCTTTTTTGTATGTTTTTTTTAATTTAGCTTAATTCATTTTTTTTTGTTATACTTTTTTCGTTGAGAAAGGCTTCCGAATGTGGAGTTGAAATATTTCGATTTCTTTATTATTTAAAGTTTGTTGATTTCTTTTGTTTTGTCACTTTTTTGTTTTAAATATTTGTTTCTTTTATTTTATCAAAATAATAAAGCACTATAAATCGTAATCAAAATTTTGAAATAACCATATTATTCAACAAAGTTGAAAGGTCCCGTACCTATGCCCTTGGGGATAAGATGACCCCCAAAGCCCCTAGGAAAAGGGCTTCTAGTTATGAAATTTTCCCATTGTTTGCGCATAATATTTGTTATTTGGAAGTATAAAGACACCTTTGGGGGGCGGGGGAGTTTTTGCTTTGGAGGGGGATTTGCTGATGGGAGAATTTCTAAGGGGAGGGAAATATCTTGGGGGACTTTTCAGGAAAAATTTCATCCCGGGGAAATTTTCCAGAATTCTTATACGAAATACTTTCTATTAGTCTTACTTTCTCTTTGCTGAATCAATTTTACATGTGGAGATGTTCCGGGGGAATTATCTGGGAAAATTTTTCAGCGGGGCTGGAATTGTCTGGAAAAAAATTGTTTCGTAGGGGGGGGGGGATTTTCCACGGGAGATATTCTCCATGGGGGACGGGGGTTCCGTGGGAGAAATTCTCTATGGAGGAATTTTTCGCAGAAGATAATTTCTGCGAGAGGATTTTCGGGGAAATTTTTCTTGGAGGGGGGAATTTTCCTCATGATCTGAAAAAAGATCACAAATTAAAGCGTTTTTCAAATAAAAATAGGCTCAGAATAACTTTTTAGGCGGAATTTTCAGCGAAGATGAAATTGTCTGAGTGAATCTTCCACGGGGGAAGGTGTTATTTAATGTGGGAGGAGACTATGGAGGAATCTTTTGTAAGGGGAGAGAATTTTGTAATGGAGTGGAAGCTAGATTTACTGTTATTATTTGAAAAAAATGATAAGAAATTAAACTAAAAAAGTGTTTCAACTGAAAGTAAGGAACAGCATTAAAACTTAAAAGGAACAAAAATTATTTATTATATGAGGCGGTTGCCCTCTCCTCAATACTTACAAGTAAATTTTTGACAAGTCTACCTTGTTTAAAAATTTATTTATGAGTTTCTCCTATATAAAGTAAACATTTTTTTTTAATTTCAGGCCCTTATTTATTTTTACATATTCTGCTTGACATATTCGGCTTGAAAATTTTGTCGGAAACAGGGGGGGGGGGGGAACTAATCAAGATTTTCCCCCCGTGCCCAAGAGCGATCAGAACCGCCACTGAGCACCATTATAGATATATACGGTTCATATACAATAAATAGGAGCTATAGCCAGTTGATCAAGCTTATTTTGACTGAGTTGATTTATTTGAAGATTCATTAATTTATTAACTAATTTATCAATTAACGTTAAGGTGTTAATTAATTCGTTAATTAATACCTTAACGTTAATTAATTAATTAATTAATTAATTAGTTTATTAATTAATTAATTAATACAATAAATAGGAGCTATAGCCAGTTGATCAAGCTTATTTTGACTGAGTTGATTTATTTGAAGATTCATTAATTTATTAACTAATTTATCAATTAACGTTAAGGTGTTAATTAATTCGTTAATTAATACCTTAACGTTAATTAATTAATTAATTAATTAATTAATTAATTAGTTTATTAATTAATTAATTAATATAATAAATAGGAGCTATAGCCAGTTGATCAAGCTTATTTTGACTGAGTTGATTTATTTGAAGATTCATTAATTTATTAACTAATTTATCAATTAACGTTAAGGTGTTAATTAATTCGTTAATTAATACCTTAACGTTAATTAATTAATTAATTAATTAATTAGTTTATTAATTAATTAATTAATACAATAAATAGGAGCTATAGCCAGTTGATCAAGCTTATTTTGACTGAGTTGATTTATTTGAAGATTCATTAATTTATTAACTAATTTATCAATTAACGTTAAGGTGTTAATTAATTCGTTAATTAATACCTTAACGTTAATTAATTAATTAATTAATTAATTAATTAATTAGTTTATTAATTAATTAATTAATACAATAAATAGGAGCTATAGCCAGTTGATCAAGCTTATTTTGACTGAGTTGATTTATTTGAAGATTCATTAATTTATTAACTAATTTATCAATTAACGTTAAGGTGTTAATTAATTCGTTAATTAATACCTTAACGTTAATTAATTAATTAATTAATTAATTAATTAATTAATACAATAAATAGGAGCTATAGCCAGTTGATCAAGCTTATTTTGATTGAGTTGATTTATTTGAAGATTCATTAATTTATTAACTAATTTATCAATTAACGTTAAGGTGTTAATTAATTCGTTAATTAATACCTTAACGTTAATTAATTAATTAATTAATTAATTAATTAATTAATTAATTAATTAATTAATTAATTAATTTATTAATTAATTAATTAATATAATAAATAGGAGCTATAGCCAGTTGATCAAGCTTATTTTGACTGAGTTGATTTATTTGAAGATTCATTAATTTATTAACTAATTTATCAATTAACGTTAAGGTGTTAATTAATTCGTTAATTAATACCTTAACGTTAATTAAATAATTAGTTTATTAATTAATTAATTAATATAATAAATAGGAGCTATAGCCAGTTGATCAAGCTTATTTTGACTGAGTTGATTTATTTGAAGATTCATTAATTTATTAACTAATTTATCAATTAACGTTAAGGTGTTAATTAATTCGTTAATTAATACCTTAACGTTAATTAATTAATTAATTAATTAATTAATTAATTAGTTTATTAATTAATTAATTAATACAATAAATAGGAGCTATAGCCAGTTGATCAAGCTTATTTTGACTGAGTTGATTTATTTGAAGATTCATTAATTTATTAACTAATTTATCAATTAACGTTAAGGTTTTAATTAATTCGTTAATTAATACCTTAACGTTAATTAATTAATTAATTAATTAATTAATTAATTAATTAATTAGTTTATTAATTAATTAATTAATACAATAAATAGGAGCTATAGCCAGTTGATCAAGCTTATTTTGACTGAGTTGATTTATTTGAAGATTCATTAATTTATTAACTAATTTATCAATTAACGTTAAGGTGTTAATTAATTCGTTAATTAATACCTTAACGTTAATTAATTAATTAATTAATTAATTAATTAGTTTATTAATTAATTAATTAATACAATAAATAGGAGCTATAGCCAGTTGATCAAGCTTATTTTGACTGAGTTGATTTATTTGAAGATTCATTAATTTATTAACTAATTTATCAATTAACGTTAAGGTGTTAATTAATTCGTTAATTAATACCTTAACGTTAATTAATTAATTAATTAATTAATTAATTAATTAATTAATACAATAAATAGGAGCTATAGCCAGTTGATCAAGCTTATTTTGACTGAGTTGATTTATTTGAAGATTCATTAATTTATTAACTAATTTATCAATTAACGTTAAGGTGTTAATTAATTCGTTAATTAATACCTTAACGTTAATTAATTAATTAATTAATTAGTTTATTAATTAATTAATTAATACAATAAATAGGAGCTATAGCCAGTTGATCAAGCTTATTTAGACTGAGTTGATTTATTTGAAGATTCATTAATTTATTAACTAATTTATCAATTAACGTTAAGGTGTTAATTAATTCGTTAATTAATACCTTAACGTCAATTAATTAATTAATTAATTAATTAGTTTATTAATTAATTAATTAATACAATAAATAGGAGCTATAGCCAGTTGATCAAGCTTATTTTGACTGAGTTGATTTATTTGAAGATTCATTAATTTATTAACTAATTTATCAATTAACGTTAAGGTGTTAATTAATTCGTTAATTAATACCTTAACGTTAATTAATTAATTAATTAATTAGTTTATTAATTAATTAATTAATACAATAAATAGGAGCTATAGCCAGTTGATCAAGCTTATTTTGACTGAGTTAATTTATTTGAAGATTCATTAATTTATTAACTAATTTATCAATTAACGTTAAGGTGTTAATTAATTCGTTAATTAATACCTTAACGTTAATTAATTAATTAATTAATTAGTTTATTAATTAATTAATTAATACAATAAATAGGAGCTATAGCCAGTTGATCAAGCTTATTTTGACTGAGTTGATTTATTTGAAGATTCATTAATTTATTAACTAATTTATCAATTAACGTTAAGGTGTTAATTCATTCGTTAATTAATACCTTAACGTTAATTAATTAATTAATTAATTAATTAATTAGTTTATTAATTAATTAATTAATACAATAAATAGGAGCTATAGCCAGTTGATCAAGCTTATTTTGACTGAGTTGATTTATTTGAAGATTCATTAATTTATTAACTAATTTATCAATTAACGTTAAGGTGTTAATTAATTCGTTAATTAATACCTTAACGTTAATTAATTAATTAATTAATTAATTAATTAATTAATTAGTTTATTAATTAATTAATTAATACAATAAATAGGAGCTATAGCCAGTTGATCAAGCTTATTTTGACCGAGTTGATTTATTTGAAGATTCATTAATTTATTAACTAATTTATCAATTAACGTTAAGGTATTAATTAATTCGTTAATTTATTAGTTTTGTAAAAAAAGGCTTAGAAAAATATACTTGAAATCTTTGGAAATAAAAAAATGGTAGAACAATTTTAAGAATCATTATCGTTCTCAATGCGCTGTCATTTAAAAAATAAACTTGAACGTAAAGAGCCGAAATTGGGCGGAGTTAAAGTCTCTTACAATAAATAGATCCTTGGATCAACAGTTTGTATAAAACCAAAATATTAAATATATATCCTGAGGTAGGTAATGACCAATGATCTTTTTCCCAATGGGGTGATCGCATCGAATAGGGTTTAAGCTTGAATCCCGAAACTAAAGTACAAAAATATTTTAAAAAACTCGAAATCGAATCTGGATAACTTTAAAATTCAAATAAACCAGTTCGTGGTAAAGAACTGTAATTAAGGAGCGACCCGGCTCAATA
Source organism: Artemia sp. Qi Xiang Cuo (assembly GCF_049724085.1). Lineage (NCBI taxonomy): Eukaryota > Metazoa > Arthropoda > Branchiopoda > Anostraca > Artemiidae > Artemia > Artemia sp. Qi Xiang Cuo. The sequence continues at coordinate 8,818,728 of NC_142805.1, forward strand.
GTAACATAAACTCTAAAAAACGAAATATTGATACCAATAGATGCATCAAAAGAATCAGATTTGTATGCTGATTTCAAATATATAACTTTCATCAAGTTTAGTATTACCCATCAAAATTTACTCGCCTGAGAAAATTTGCCTTATTTTCGAAAAAAAGGATTTATGTTGCTTTTATGTTGCTCCTTACTTTCAGTTGAAAAAACTCGTTTTTTTATTTAATTTCTGATTGTTTTTCAAATAATGCTGGGAAATCCGGCACTCCCTTCATAGAAATGTCCCTTCCCCCAAGGAAACATCCTCCATGGAAAGATACTCCCCCGTAGCCCTCCTCCTCCGACCCCCTACCTCTGAAAAAATCCCTACCTGAAACATCTGTATACTTCGCAATAACCTATACTATGTGTAAACAATGAGCAAAGCTCATAAATTGTATTCCTTCCCCGGGAACTGTGGGAGAGTAAGTCCTCCTCAAAGATATATTTATTAGATTTTCGACTATGGTGAACTAAATGGTATCTCAAAATTTTGATTGTGTGACTTCGGGTTTAATTGAGCGTGGGAGGGGGTCAAGTTGCCCTCCAGTTTTTTTGGTCACTTAAAAAGTGCCCTAGAACATTCAATTTCCTTTCGAATGAGCCCTCTAGATATTTTAGAACTACTGGATCGATACGATTACTCCTAGAAAAAAAAAACAACAACAACAACAAATAAACACGCATCCGTGAGTAGAGGAGGGGGTACCAGCGCCGACAGAACCACGTGGTTCTGTCAGCATTTTTAATACTGTCAGTACACCTAATAAGGGCCTAGCCTCCCTAGGGAGAAAGATTACGTAATGAGGTCAATGACCTCTTTTTCCAAGATCGATTTATTTGATGTTTCTATGTGTAATAGCTCCGGGATGAAGGTTGCACATGCGCATTGAATTCTAACGGGAACATTAACCCTATCAGAAGGTCATGACGGGAGTCCATACATGGGCATAGAATGACGTAATCGACTAGGAAAATGGATTTCTGAGAAATTGATTACATAATCGGTAGAACCCTATCAGAAGGTCATGACGGGAGTCCATACATGGGCATAGAATGACGTAATCGACTAGGAAAATGGATTTCTGAGAAATTGATTACATAATCTGTAGAACCATATCAGGAGGTCATGACGGGAGTCCATACATGGGCATAGAATGACGTAATCGACTACAACAATGGATTTATGAGAAATTGATTACATAATCAGTAGAACCCTATCAGAAGGTCATGACGGGAGTCCATACATGGGCATAGAATGACGTAATCGAGTAGTGAATTGGAGTTCTGTTATTTTGTGTAAAGCCTCAGTATACCCATATAATCTTTTAAGGTCTGTACTAAATAATCTTTATTTGTAGTACTTTATCGACTATGAATATATTGAAAGTATATTAATATTACATTCTAATACTCCAACACTATTAATGAAATTACTTGGGACCAGGACATGACTGATAATAAACGCATCTACTAGAACAATGGATTTATGTGATATTGATTACATAATCAGTGGAACCCTATCAGAAGATCATGACGGGAATTCATTTATGGGCATGGAATGACGTAATCGACTAAGATGAGCAAGTTACCTTTTTATTCTCCCTCCTAAACACTTTTTTCAACTATAAGCACTTATCTTTTTCACCTACAACTATACTTTACAGCTTTTTGGATACCTCAACACCCAGAAATACTTTTCAAAGACCATTTCAGAGCAAGTTACTTTCTTAATGTCCCTCCTAAACCCATTTTTCAACTTGAAGTACTTATCATTTTCACCCACAACTATACTTTACAGCTTTTTGAGTGTCCCAACACCAAGAAATACTTTTCAAAGACCATTTCAGAGCAAGTTACTTTCTTAATGTTCCTCCTAAACCCATTTTTCAACTTGAAGTACTTATCTTTTTCACCCACAACTATACTTTACAGCTTTTTGGATACCTAAACACCAAGAAATACTTTTCAAAGACCATTTCAGAGCAAGTTACTTTCCTAATGTCCCTCCTAAACCCATTTTACAACTTGAAGTACTTATCTTTTTCACCCACAACTATACTTTACATCTTTTTGATTTACCCAACACCAAGAAATACTTTTCAAAGACCATTTCATAGCAAGTTACTTTCTTAATGTCCCTCCTAAACCCATTTTGCAACTTGAAGTACTTATCTTTTTCAACCACAGCTATACTTTACAGCTTTTTGTATACCTCAACACCAAGAAAAACTTTTCAAAGACCATTTCAGAGCAAGTTACGTTCTTAATGTCCCTCCTAAGCCCATTTTGCAACTTGAAGTACTTATCTTTTTCACTCACAACTATACTTTACAGCTTTTTTGAATACCTCAGCACCAAGAAATACTTTTCAAAGACCATTTCAAAGCAAGTTACTTTCTTAATGTCCCTCCTAAACCCATTTTGCAACTTGAAGTACTTATCTTTTTCAACCACAACTATACTTTACAGCTTTTTGAGTGTCCCAACACCAAGAAATACCTTTCAAAGATCATTTCAGAGCAAGTTACTTTCTTAATGTTCCTCCTAAACCCATTTTCCAACTTGAAGTACTTATGTTTTTCACCCTCCACTATACTTCAGCGATTTTTAGTTACCTCATCACCAAGAAATACATTTCAAAGACCATTTCAGAGCAAGTTACTTTCTTAATGTTCCTCCTACACCCATTTTGTAACTTGAAGTACTTATATTTTTCATTCACAACAATACTTTACAGCTTTTTGGATACCTCAACATCAAGAAATACTTTTCAAAGACCATTTCAGAGCAAGGTACTTTCTTAATGTCCCTCCTAAACCCATTTTGCAACTTGAAGTACTTATCTTTTTTAACCACAACTATACTCTACAGCTTTTTGGTTACCTCAACACCAAGAAATACTTTTCAAAGACCATTTCAGAGCAAGTTACTTTCTTAATGTCCCTCCTAAACCCATTTTGCAACTTTAAGTACTTATATTTTTCATCCACAATTATAATTTACAGCTTTTTGGATACCTCAACACAAAGAAATACGTTTCAAAGACCAGGTCAGAGCAAGTTACTTTCTTAATGTCCCTCCTAAACCCATTTTTCAACTTGAAGTACTTATCTTTTTCATCCACAACTATACTTTACAGCTTTTTGGATACCTAAACACCAAGAAATACTTTTCAAAGACCATTTCAGAGCAAGTTAATTTCTTAATGTCCCTCCTAAACCAATTTTGCAACTTGAAGTACTTATCTTTTTCACCCTCAACTATACTTTACAGCTTTTTGGATACATCAACACCAAGAAATACTTTTCAAAGACCATTTCAGAGCAAGTTACTTTCTTAATGTCTCTCCTAAAGCCATTTTCCAACTTGAAGTACTTATATTTTCACCACAACCAGATCATACAGCTTTTTGGATACCTCAACACCAAGAAATACTTTTCAAAGACCATTCAGAGCAAGTTACTTTCTTAATGTCCCTCCTAAACCCATTTTCCGACTTGAAGTACTTATATTTTTCATCCGCAACTGTAGTTTACAACATTTTGGTTACCTCAACACTAAGAAATACTTTTCAAAGACCATTTCAGAGCAAGTTACTTTCTTAATGTCCCTCCTAAACCCATTTTGCATCTTGAAGTACTTATCTTTTTCACCCACTTTCTAAATGAAAAAGAAATTAGTTTTTAATCAATTCTTTTTTTTCCAAATAATATAAAAATTTTCCACTTCGGTTCAGATTTTTCTCAAGGGGATGAAAAAATTTAAAATAATGTTCCAAATTTTCTCAACAAAGTGATGAAAAGTTTTTGATCTCTTCTGAATTTTACTAAAGAACACGCTCCAATTCTAATTTCTCCAGAGAAAACAAAAATCTTCCATTTCAGTTCTTTATTTCACAAAGGCATAAAGAAATTTAAAGTTCAATTCTAATTTTTCGGTGGAAGATAGAAAAAGTAATACCAAACTTGTGAATATTTTCATGGAAGATGAAAAGTTCTTGTCCAATTTAAAATTTTCTCAATGAAGTGAAGAAAAGTTCAAGTTCTCTTCTGAACTTTACCAAAGAACACACTTCAATGCTAATCTCTCCAGAGAAAACAAAAATCTTCCACTTAAGTTCCTAATTTCACAAAGACATAAAGAAATTTAAAGTTCAGTTCTAAATTTTTCGGTGGAAGATGGAAAAAGTAATACCATACTTGTGAATATTTTCACGGAAGATAAAAAGTTCTAGTTCAATTTACAATTTCCTCAACGAAGTTAAGGAAAGTTCATGTCCTCTACTGAATTTTACTACAGAACACAATACAATTCTAATTTCACCAGAGAAAATAAAAATATTCCACTTAAGTTCTTTATTTCACAATGACATAAAGAAATTTAAAGTTCAATTCTAAATTTTTCGGCGGAAGATAGAAAAAGTAATACCATACTTGTGAATATTTTCATGGAAGATAAAAAAGTTCAAATTCTCTTCTGAAATTTACCAAAGAACGCAATTCAATTCTAATTTCACCAAAGAAAATAAAAATCTTCCACTTCAGTTCTTTATTTCACAAAGACAAAGAAATTTAAAGTTCAATTCCCAATTTTTCGGTGGATGATAGAAAAAGTAATACCATGCTTGTGAATATTTTCCCGGAAGAAAAAAAGTTCTAACTCAATTTAAAATTTTCGCAACAAAGTGAAGAAAAGTTCAAGTTCTCTTCGGAATTTTACCAAAGAACAAAATTCAATTCTAATTTCTCCTGAGAAAATATAATCTTCCACTTCAGTTCTTTATTTCACAAAGACATAAAGAAATTTAAAGTTCAATTCCAAATTTTACGGTGGAAGATAGAAAAAGTAATACCATACTTGTGAATATTTTCACGGAAGATAAAAAGTTCTAGTTCAATTTAAAATTTTCTCGACGAAGTGAAGAAAAGTTCAAGTTCTCTTCTGAAGTTTACCAAAGAACACACTTCAATTCTATATTCTCCAGAGAAAACAAAAATCTTCCACTTCAGTTCTTTATTTCACAAAGACATAAGGAAATTTAAAGTTCAATTCTAATTTTTCGGTGGAAGATAGAAAAAGTAAAATCAAACTTGTGAATATTTTCATGGAAGATAAAAAGTTCTAGTTCAATTTAAAATTTTGTCAACGAAGTCAAGGAAAGTTCAAGTTCTATTCTGAAACTTTCCAATGAGCAGACTTCAATTCTAATTTCTCCAGAGAAAATAAAAATCTTCCACTTCAGTTTTAAGTTCCCCAAAGAAATAAAAGAAATTTAAAGTTCTATTCTAAATTTTTAGATGGAAGATAGAAAAAGTACATGCAAAAAGTTAAGTGTATGATTAGGTTAGGTTAGGTTAGATTAAGTTAGGTTAGGTTAAGTTAGGTTAGGCTAGGTTAGCCTACGTACGCGCGCGTACGTAGGCTAACCTAGCCTAACCTAACTTAACCTAACCTAACTTAATCTAACCTAACCTGACCTAATCATACACCTAACTTTTTGCATGTCTCTCATCTAACCTAAGCTAACCTAAGTGAAGCGTATGTAGGCTAACCTAACCTAACTTAATCTAGTCTAACCTAACCTAACCATACTCTTTCTATCTTCCTCCGAAAAATTTAGAATTGAACTTTAAATTTTTTATTGGGGAAATTAGAATTGAATTGTGTTCTTTGGTAAAATTCAGAATCGAACTCGAAAATTCATGATCAAAGTATAACTTTTCCTGTCTTCTATGAAAAATTTAGAAGTGAGCTAACTTTTTTCACTTCTTTGAGAAAAATCAGAAGAGAACTTGAACATTTTGCACTTCTTCGAGAAAGCTCAGAATTAAAGTGATGCTCCTTATCTTCATGTCGGATATTCACAATCAATGTATAACTTTTTCTATCTTCTATGAAAAATTTGGAACAGAACTTTAAATTTTTCATCTCTTTGAGAAAAATCAGAACTGAATTTAAGAAAAATTATAAATAAAGTGGAAACTTTTGACCTTAATGGAAAACAATCGCAGTCATAGTATTAATTTTTCTATCTTCCATCTAAAAATTTAGAATAGAACTTTAAATTTCTTTTATTTCTTTGGGGAACTTAAAACTGAAGTGGAAGATTTTTATTTTCTCTGGAGAAATTAGAATTGAAGTGTGTTCTTTGGTAAAGTTCAGAAGAGAACTTGAACTTTCCTTGACTTCGTTGACAAAATTTTAAATTGAACTAGAACTTTTTATCTTCCGTGAAAATATTCACAAGTATGATTTTACTTTTTCTAACGTCCACCGAACAATTATAATTGAACTTTAAATTTCCTTATGTCTTTGTGAAATAAAGAACTGAAGTGGAAGATTTTTGTTTTCTCTGGAGAAATTAGAATTGAAGTGTATTCGTTGGTAAACTTCAGAAGAGAGCTTGAACTTTTCTTCACTTCGTTGAGAAAATTTTAAATTGAACTAGAACTTTTTATCGTCCGTGAAAATATTCACAAGTATGGTATTACTTTTTCTATCTTCCACCGAACAATTTGGAAATGAACTTTAAATTTCTTTATGTCTTTGTGAAATAAAGAACTGAAGTGGAAGATTTTATTTTATAAGGAGAAATTAGAAATGAATTGTGCTCTTTGGTAAAATTCCGAAGAGAACTTGAATTTTTATTCACTTCGTTGAGAAAATTTTAAATTGAACTAGAACTTTTAATCTTCCGGGAAAATATTCACAAGCATGGTATTACTTTTTCTATCTTCCACCTAAAAATTTGGAATTGAACTTTAAATTTCTTTGTCTTTGTGAAATAAAGAACTGAAGTGGAAGATCCTTATTTTCTTTGGTGAAATTAGAATTGAATTGCGTTCTTTGGTAAATTTCAGAAGAGAACTTGAACTTTTTTATCTTCCATGAAAATATTCACAAGTATGGTATTACCTTTTCTATCTTCCGCCGAAAAATTTAGAATTGAACTTTAAATTTCTTTATGTCATTGTGAAATAAAGAACTTAAGTGGAAGATTTTTATTTTCTCTGGTGAAATTAGAATTGTATTGTGTTCTGTAGTAAAATTCAGTAGAGGACATGAACTTTTCTTCACTTCGTTGAGGAAATTGTAAATTGAACTAGAACTTTTTATCTTCCGGGAAAATATTCACAAGTATGGTATTACTTTTTCCATCTTCCACCGAAAAATTTAGAATTAAACTTTAAATTTCTTTATGTCTTTGTGAAATTAAGAACTTAAGTGGAAGATTTTTGTTTTCTCTGGAGAGATTAGCATTGAATCGTGTTCTTTGGTAAAGTTCAGAAGAGAACTTGAACTTTTTTTTACTTCATTGAGAAAATTTTAAATTGGACAAGAACTTTTCATCTTCCATGAAAATATTCACAAGTTTGGTATTACTTTTTATATCTTCCACCGAAAAATTAGAATTGAACTTTAAATTTCTTTATGTCTTTGTGAAATAAAGAACTGAATTGGAAGATTTTTGTTTTCTCTGGAGAAATTAGAATTGGAGCGTGTTCTTTGGTAAAATTCAGAAGAGATCAAAAACTTTTCTTCACTTTGTTGAGAAAATTTGGAACATTATTTTAAATTTTTTCATTCCCTTGAGAAAAATCTGAACCGAAGTGGAAAATTTTTATATTATTTGGAAAAAAAAGAATTGATTAAAAACTAATTTCTTTTTCATTTAGAAAGTGGGTGAAAAAGATAAGTACTTCAAGATGCAAAATGGGTTTAGGAGGGACATTAAGAAAGTAACTTGCTCTGAAATGGTCTTTGAAAAGTATTTCTTAGTGTTGAGGTAACCAAAATGTTGTAAACTACAGTTGCGGATGAAAAAAATAAGTACTTCAAGTCGGAAAATGGGTTTAGGAGGGACATTCAGAAAGTAACTTGCTCTGAATGGTTTTTGAAAAGTATTTCTTGGTGTTGAGGTATCCAGAAAGATGTATGATCTAGTTGTGGTGATAAATATAAGTACTTCAAGTCGCAAAATGGGTTTAGGAGGATCATAATGAAAGTAACTTGCTCTGAAATGGTCTTTGAAAAGTATTTATTGGTGTTGAGGTAACCAAAAATCTGTAAAGTATAGTTGTGGGTGAAAAAGATAAGTACTTCAAGTTGCAAAATGGGTTTAGGAGGGACATTAAGAAAGTAACTTACTCTGAAATGGTCTTTGAAAAGTATTTCTTGGTGTTGAGGTATCCAAAAAGCTGTAAAGTATAGTTTTGGATAAAAAAGATAAGTTCTTCAAATTGTAAAATGGGTTTAGGAGGGACATTAAGAAAGAAACTTGCTCTGAAATGGTCTTTGAAAAGTATTTCTTGGTTTTGAGGTAACCAAAAAGCTGTAAAGTATAGTTGTGGTTGAAAAAGATAAGTACTTCAAGTTGGAAAATGGGTTTATAAGGGACATTAAGGAAATAACTTGTTCTGAAATGGTCTTTGAAAAGTATTTCTTGGTGTTGAGGTAACCAAAAAGCTGTAGAGTATAGTTGTGGGTGAAAAAGATAAGTACTTCAAGTTGCAAAATGGGTTTAGGAGGGACATTAAGAAAGTAACTTGCTCTGAAATGGTCTTTGAAAAGTATTTCTTGATGTTGAGGTATCAAAACAGCTGTAAAGTATAGTTGTGAGTGAAAAATATAATTACTTCAAGTTACAAAATGGGTGTAGGAGGTATATTAAGAAAGTAACTTGCTCTGAAATGGTCTTTGAAAAGTATTTCTTGGTGTTGAGGTATCCAAAAATCGGTGAAGTATAGTTGAGGGTGAAAATCATAAGTACTTCAAGTTGGAAAATGGGTTTAGGAGGGACATTAAGAAAGTAACTTGCTCTGAAATGGTCTTTGAAAGGTATTTCTTGTTGTTGAGATATCCAAAAAGCTGTAAAGTATAGTTGCGGGTGAAAAAGATAAGTACTTCAAGTTGGAAAATGGGTTTAGGATGGTCATTAAGAAATTAACTTGCTCTAAAATGGTTTTTCAAAAGTATTTATTTGTATTGAGGTATCCAAAAAGCTGTAAAGTATAGTTGTGAGTGAAAAAGATAAGTACTTCAAGTTGTAAAATGGGTTTAGGAGGGACATTAAGAAAGTAACTTGCTCTGAAATGGTCTTTGAAAGGTATTTCTTGGTGTTGAGGTATCCAAAAATCTGTAAAGTATAGTTGTGGGTGAAAAAAGATAGGTACTTCAAGTTGGAAAATGGGTTTAGGAGGGGGATTAAGAAAGTAACTTGCTCTGAAATGGTCTTTGAAAAGTATTTCTTGGTGTTGAGGTAACCAAAAAGCTGTAAAGTATAGTTGTGGGTGAAATAGATATGTACTTCAAGTTGCAAAATGGGTTTAGGAGGAACATTAAGAAAGTAACTTTCTCTGAAATGGTATTTGAAAGGTATTTCTTGGTTTTGAGGTATCCAAAAAGCTGTAAAGTATAGTTGTGGGTGAAAAAGATAAGTACTTCAAGTTGCAAAATGGGTTTAGGAGGGACATTAAGATAGTAACTTGCTCTGAAATGCCTTTTGAAAGGTATTTCTTGGTGTTGGGACACTCAAAAAGCTGTAAAGTATAGTTGTGTTTGAAAAATATAAGTACTTCAAGTTGAAAAATGGGTTTAGGAGGGACATTAAGAAAGTAACTTGCTTTGAAATGGTGTTTGAAAGGTATTTATTTGTGCTGAGGTATTCAAAAAAAGCTTTATGGAATAGTTGTGAGAGAAAAATATAAGTACTTTAAGTTGGAAAATGGGTTGGGGAGGGACAGTAAGAAAATGACTTGATTTGAAATGGTCTTTGAAAAGTTTATCTTGGTGTAGTGGTAACCTAAAATCTTTAAGCTGTAGCTGAGGGTGAAAAAGATCTGTCCTGCAACTTGGAAAATGGGTTTGGAAGGGACATTAACAAAGTAACTTGATCTGAAATGGTCTTTGAAAAGTATTTCTTGGTGTTGGGACACTCACAAAGCTGTAAAGTATAGTTGTGGGTGAAAAATATAAGTACTTCAAGTTGCAAAATGGGTTTAGGAGGGACATTAGGAAAGTAACTTGCTCTGAAATGGTCTTTGAAAGGTATTTCTTGGTGTTGAGGTATCGAAAAAGCTGTAAAGTATAGTTGTGGGTAAAAAAGATATGTACTTCAAGTTGAAAAATGGGTTCAGGAGGAACATTAAGAAAGTAACTTGCTCTGAAATGGTCTTTTAAAGTTATTTCTTGGTGTTGTGACACCCAAAAAGCTGTAATGTATAGTTGTGTGTGAAAATGATAAGTATTTCAAGTTGAAAAATGGGTTTAGGGGGGACTTTAAGAAATTATCTCGATCAGTTTGTGTCATTTTTTTTTTGTTCTGTTCTTTGTGTTTTCCCTTATTCTTGAAAGGATTTTGTATGGTGATTATTTTAAGGAATCAATGTGGGAAAATGGTGGGAGTAGGAACCGTAATTCTTGACCGTGATCTATCATGGTCTTTGAAAAGTATTTCTTGGTGTTGAGGTATCCAAAAAGCTGTAAAGTATAGTTGTAGGTGAAAAATATAAGTACTTCAAGTTGGAAAATGGGTTTAGGAGGGACATTAAGAAGGTAACTTGCTTATATTAGTCGATTACGTCATTCTATGCCCATAAATGAATTCCCGTCATGACCTTCTGATAGGGTTCTACCGATTATGTAATCAATATCCCAGAAATCCATTTTCCTAGTCTATTACGTCATTCTAAGCCCATGCATGGACTCCCGTGATGACCTTCTGATAGGGTTCTACAGATTATTTAATCAATTTCTCAGAATTCCATTTTCCTAGTCGATTACTTCATTCTAAGCCCATGTATGGACTCCCGTCATGACCTTCTGATAGGGTTCTAACGATTATGTAATCAATTTCTCAGAAATCCATTTTCCTAGTCGATTACGTCATTCTATTCCCATGTATGGACTCCAGTCATGACCTTCTGATAGGGTTCTACTGATTATGTAATCAATTTCTCAGAAATCCATTTTCCTAGTCGATTACGTCATTCTATGCCCATGTATGGACTCCCGTCATGACCTCCTGATATGGTTCTACCGATTATGTAATCAATTTCTCAGAAATTCATTTTCCTAGTCGATTACGTCATTCTATGCCCATGTATGGACTCCCGTCATGACCTCCTGATATGGTTCTACCGATTATGTAATCAGTTTCTCAGAAAATCCATTTGTCCTAGTTGATTACGTCATTCTATGCCCATGTATGGACTCCCGTCATGACCTTCTGATAGGGTTAATGTTCCCGTTAGAATTCAATGCGCATGTGCAACCTTCGTCCCGGAGTTATTACACATAGAAACATCAAATAAATCGACCTTGGAAAAAGAGGTCATTGACCCCATTACGCAATCTTTCTCCCTAGGGAGGCTATGCCCTTATTCGGTGTACTGACAGCATTAAAAATGCCGACAGAACCACGTGGTTCTGTCCGCGCTGGTACCCCCTCCTCTACTTCCGTGATCTTTCTTCTGGCAAAAAATCCAGAAAATTCCACATTTTTACAGAGAGAAGCTTGAAACTTCTATAGTAGGATTCTCTGATACGCTGAATCTGATGGTATGATTTTCATTAAAATTCTATGACTTTTCGGGGGTGTTTCCCCCTTTTTTCGAAAATAAGGCAAACTTTCTTAGGCACGTAACTTTTACTGGCTAAAACTAAACTAAATGAAATTTATATATTTGAAATCAGCATAAAAATCTGATTCTATTGATGTATTTATTGGTACAAAAATTCTGTTTTTTAGAGTTTCGGTAACTATTGAGCCGGGTCGCTGCTTACTTACAGTTCGTTACCACGAACTGTTTGATTTTTGAAAAAGTCGGCAATTGTGTGTGATTTCAGTTGAGATCGATTTGTCTCCGCTTAATGCTTTTGAAGAATAGTTAAATAGGATTTCATTCGCTCTCAAGTTCCCATTAAGAAAAAAAAAGAAAAAAAAAGGCAGAGCAAGTGCAGTTTTTTCTCTCTCTTTCTTTTCTCCTCTTTTTTAAATTTTACTCCAAGCAAGCGTAGGCTTAAGGAGGGTTAATTGTTCTGTTGTATTGCTTTTTTTTAGTGTTTTCTTTGTGTTTTTTGCTTTTATTGTTATTGTTTTCTTGAATAAACCCGTTATTAAATTGAAATTGTCCGAAGTGAAAACTAAAAAATAACCGTACCATGCGCTCTGATACCAAAAATTGCAGAGGCTGAGAAGTCTTTTTATAGTGTTGGGCTGCTTTCTAGCGCGAGTCTAACCAAGATTAACGTTCTAAACAATTATCGCGATGTTTTCAGCTCTACCGGGAGATCTATCAAAATTCCAAGGCATCTCCGAGCAAAAATAAAGAAGATACCAAAACTAACCAAAACAGACTCCAAATCCATGGATAATGTTACCATATTGTCATTTTTTGCTCTTTGTATGGCAAAACAAATTCGCTATTTTTCAAGCTTCTAGTTACTTCCTAAGTTGCTCTTAGAAACTGAGTCAATTTTAGTAGAAATTGATCTACAATTCCCCCATTTCTTTGCAAAATCGTACCAGGCTCCTATAAATCTGCTCCCTGAACTTTTAAATAGCATACTTCATTCGCAAATCGCTCTAATTCCACTAAAAAGGTAATGCAATGTGAAATTATTCCTGCCAAAAATTTCACCTTACTATGATAGCCATCTATAGATTTTAGCCGGAAATTGTTGTTGATTGAGTTTGACTTAACTCATACCCTGTGCTTCCCTCCAGTGTTGGTTCTGGACTCTCTTGCTTCCGGGGCACAAGTTTATTAGCCCCCCCCCCTGTTCTGTCTCCCAAAAAATGTTCAGCCAAAACCATGTTGACATCGTTACACGATGTCAACGTGCGACATTGAGAGCCGAAAAAGTTTGTTTTTACCTAAAAAGTGCAACAGCTTGGAAAGCTTAAGAACTATATACTAAGAGATGTCCTAGATTAGGAGCACGATTTTGCAGCACAAGCTCAGTCACTGAAAAAACAGCTAGAGTAACTAAAAAGCACTTCCATAGCAACCGGTCACCGGCTCAATGACGCAAAATTTAACAGTGAAGTATAAATACTGAAATCCATCCTAAAATAAAAAATTGACCACTGGTAGTCAATTTTATTTCTGATCTCAGTAGAATGGCCACTATTGATCCCATGATTACCACGTGGTTTATGGTTTTTGTCAGTGAGAATGAAAAAACAGAATTTTTCTCACTGAAAAAAAAGGAATTTTCTCACTTTTATGGATGTTTCTTGGACGACGGTTATGAGTGTCGGTCAATGTATTTGTTGTTTTCCATGGATGTCAACAGTAATTTATGTCTGTTTTATGGTTTTTGTCAGTGAGAATGAAAAAACAGTATTTTTCTCACTTGAAAAAACAGGAATTTTCTCACTTTTATGGACGTTTCTTGGACGACGGTCAATTTATTTGTTGTTTTTCATGGATGTCAACAGTAATTCATGTCTGTTTTATGGTTTTTGTCAGTGAGAATGGAAAAACAGTATTTTTCTCACTTTTATGGATGTTTTCTGAATTATTGAGTCTAACGGGGACAGAGTCAATGACCTCTTCTTTCAAGATCTTGTTTTGTTGTTGTTTTGGCCAAGTGCACGCTCGGGACGGGTCTATTCCTGGAGAATTGTTTCTGGGCGAAGTTTTTTAATGTCTGACATATGATATCATGGTTGATTGATTTGTCAAGAAAGGGGAATTAATTTGTTGTTTCTAAGGGGAATTACTGATTCACGAAAGGGTTTCTTGGTAATTTGAAATGTGACAGCGCAGGGATGCCAAAAACAAAAGGAACACTCAGAAATTACGTTTAGGGGTTATTTGGGCGAAACCGTTTTAGACATTTTAGGGAATTATTTCGGCGAAACAGTTAGAGACATTTTAAAAGGTGATTTTAGAAAAGGTTTTAGAAGAGAATTTGAGGGTGAAACTCTGTGGTCGTTATAATACACAAGTTCCATTTGAACAGTGTCGTGAGGTCCTCTACCCCAACCCCAAAGGGCCCTCATACCCAACCCCGAAGGAAACCCCCGGTCTACAAAGGTCCCCCGGGCTTCCCAAGGTCCCCCGGATCCCCCAAGGCCCCTGAGCCCCCATTTTTTAATAATTTTTTAGGGGTTTATTATATCTTTTCAGAACAAGTTATTTTCTTATCGAAATCTGAAGGTAGGGTCTGGGTACATTTAGAATGGTGGCAATTAGACTAACATTTTCGGAAATAAAACATTGAAAGGAACATCAAATTATATTCTTTTAGCCTACAAGTTAATGTAAACAGCATAAGTTTTCCAGATATACTTTGCAATGAAAATCACCCTCAACCTTCTTCTTAATTGGACATATCCTGGAAAAAATAAAAAAAAAATCACTGACTCTATGGTCGTTTGCTTTGTATCAAAAGTTCTAGAATCCAGTCTACTATTTAACCTAGGGGTACCAATCGAAATCTGAAGGTAGGGTCTGGGTACATTTAGAATGGTGGCAATTAGACTAACATTTTTGGAAATAAAACATTGAAAGGAACATCAAATTATATTCTTTTAGCCAACAAGTTAATTATATTCTTTGCAATGTACATCACCATCAACCTTCTTCTTAACTGGACATCTCCTGGACAAAATAAAAAAATCACTGACTCTATGGGTTTTTGCTTTATAGCAACAGTTCTAGAATCAAGTCTACTATTTAGCCTAGGGGTACCAATCGAAATCTGAAGGTAGGGTCTGGATACATTTAGAATGGCGAAAATTATACAAAAATTATCTTATACATAATAGAAAAAGTGACATCAATTTATATTCTTATAGTCTCTCAGTTCTTTTTAAAGAATCAGATATCCGGACATTTTTAGAACTGTACATTACCAACAACCTTTTTATGCACCGGACATAACCTGTACAAACTAAAAAAAAATACTGACTCTGGGGTTTCGCTTTATAGCAACAGTTCTAGAATCAAGTCTACTATTTAGCCTATGTATACCAATCGAAATCTGAAGGTAGGGTCTGGGTACAATTAGAACGGTGGCAATTAGACTAACATTTTTGGAAATAAAACGTTGAAAGGAACATCAAATTATATTCTTTTAGCCTACAAGTTAATGTAAACAGCCTAAGTTTTCCAGATATACTTTGCAATGTACATCACCATCAACCTTCTTTTTAACTAGAAATATCCTGGACAAAATAAAAAAAAATCACTGACTCTATAGGTTTTTTCTTTATAGCAACAGTTCTAGAATCAAGTCTACTATTTAGCCTAGGGGTACCAATCGAAATCTGAAGGTAGGGTCTGGGTACATATAGAATGGTGGCAATTAAACTAACATTTTTGGAAATAAATCATTGAAAGGAACATCAAATTATATTCTTTTAGCCAACAAGTTAATGTAAACAGCCTAAGTTTTCCAGATATACTTTGCAATGTACATCCCCATCAACCTTCTTCTTAACTGGACATAACCTAGACAAAATAAAAAAAATCACTGACTCTGGGTTTTTGATTTATATCAACAGTTCTAGAATCAAGTCTACTATTTAGCCTAGGGGTACCAATCGAAATCTGAAGGTAGGATCTGGATACATAAAGAATGGTGGCAATTAGACTAACATTTTGGAAATAAAACATTGAAAGGAACATCAAATTATATTCTTTTAGCCAACAAGTTAATGTAAACAGCCTAAGTTTTCCAGATATTCTTTGCAATGTACATCATCATCAACCTTCTTTTTAACTGAAAATATCCTGGACAAAATGAAAAAAACCTCACTGACTCTATGGGTTTTTGCTTTATAGCAACAATTCTAGAATCAAGTCTACTATTTAGCCTAGGGGTACCAATTGAAATCTGAAGGTAGGGTCTGGGTACATTTAGAATGGTGGCAATTAGGCTAACATTTTTGGAAATAAAACATTGAAAGGAACATCAAATTATATTCTTTTAGCTTACAAGTTAATGTAAACAGCCTAAGTTTACCAGATATACTATACAGCTTTTTGGATACCTCAACACCAAGCAGTACTTTTCAAAAGGCATTTCAGAGAAAGTTCCTTTCTTAATGTCCCTCCTAAACCAATTTTACAAGTTGAAGTACCCGTCCTTTTCACCCAAAACTTTACTTTACAGCTTTTTGGATATCTCAACACCAAGCAATACCTTTCAAAAGGCATTTCAGAGCAAGTTCCTTTCTTAATGTCCCTCCTAAACCAATTTTAAAAGTTGAAGCATCCATCCTTTTCACTCACAACTTTACCCTACAGCTTTTTGGATGCCTCAACACCAAGAAATACCTTTCAAAAGCCATTTCAGAGCAACTACTTTTCTTAATTTCCCTCCTAAACTCATTTTACAAATTAAAGTACCAATCCTTTTCACCCCCAACTTTACTTTACAGCCTTTTGAATGCGCCAACACCAAGCAATACTTTTCAAAGGCATTTCAAAACAAGTTTTTTTCTTAGTGTTAATCCTAAACTAATTTTACAAATTAAAGTACCCATCCTTTTCACACACAACTTTACTTTATAGCTTTTTAAATGCTTCAACACCAAGCAATACTTTTCAAAGGCATTTCAGAACCAGTTATTTTCTTAATATCATTCCTAAACCCATTTTACAAGTTGCAGTACCCAGCCTTTTCACACACAACTTTACTTTACAGCTTTTGAATGCCCCAACACCTAGCAATACTTTTCCAAAGGCATTTCAGAACAAGTTATTTTCTTAGTGTCCATCCTAAACTCATTTTACAAGTTGAAGTACCCATCCTTTTCACCCCCAACTATACTTTACAGCTCTTGAATGCCACAACACCAAGCAATACTTTTCAAAATACATTTCAGAACATGGTCTTTTCTTAATGTCCCTCCTAAACCCGTTTTACAAGTTGAAGTACCCATCCTTTTCACCCACAACTTTACTTTACAGCTTTTGAATGCCCCAACACCTAGCAATATTTTTTCAAAGGCATTTCAGAACCAGTTCCTTTCATATTGTCCCTCATAAAACCATTTTACAAGTTGAAGTACCCATTTCACCACAACTTTACTTTACAACTTTTTTTCTTAATGTCCCTCCTAAACCCATTTTACAAGTTGAAGTACCCAACTTTTTCACCCAGAACTATACTTCACAGCTTTTTGAATGCCCCAACACCAAGCAATACTTTTCAAAAGGCATTTCAGAACAAGTTCTTTTCTTAATGTCCCTCCTAAACTCATTTTACAAGTTGAAGTACCCATCTTTTTTACCAAGAACTATACTTCACAGCTTTTTGAATGCCCTAGCACCAAGCAATACTTTTCGAAAGGCATTTCAGAACAGGTTCTTTTCTTAATGTCCCTCCTACACACATTTTACAAGTTGAGGTACCCATCCTTTTCACCAAAACTTTACTTTACAACTTTCGTGCACGCCACAATATCATGCGTCTCCACTTCAGTTCAGATTTTTGTAAAAGAGATGAAAAAAATTTAAAATACTGTTCCAAATTTTTCATAGAAGATAGAAAGTTCAAATTATCTTCTGAATTTTATTAAAGAACTTACAGTTCAATTTTAATTTCTCCAGAGAAAATAAAAATCCTCCACTTCAGTTCTCAATTTCACAAAGACACAAGGAAATTTAAAGTTCTATTGGAAATTTTTCCGTAGAAGATTGATAAAACTATACCATAGTTGTCAATATTTTCCCGGAAGATAAAAAGTTTTACTTCAATTTTAAACTTTCTCAACGAAGAGAAGAAAAGTTCAAGTTCTAGTCATCATGCAAGATTCCACTTCAGTTTAGATTTTTCTCAAAGAGATGAAAAAATTTAAAATACTGTTTCAAATTTTTTATAGAAGAGAGAAAGTTCAAGTTATCTTCTGAATTTTATTAAACAACTTACAGTTCAATTCTAATTTATCCAAAGAAAATAAAAATCTTCCACTTCAGTTCTTAATTTCACAAAAGCGCGAGGAAATTTAAAGTTTTACTTGAAATTTCTCAAGGAAGTGAAGAAAAGTTCAAGCTCTCTTCTGAATTTTCCCAATGAAAAATAAATTAGTTTTTGATTAATTTTATTTTTCTTAATAATATAAAAAGGTTCCACTTCAGTTCAGATGTTTCCCCAAAGACATAAATTTTAAATTCTTCTCCAAATTTTTTGTAGAAGATAGAAAAAGTTACACATTGATCGTGAATATTTCACTATGAAGATAAGGAGCGAATTTTCTCATTGATGTGAATAAAATTTCAGGGTCTTTTCCTAAATATCCCTCTTAAAATAAATAAGTTACAGATCCGTTTAATTTTTCAAGAAAAAATAAAAATTTTCAACTTCAGTTCAGATTTTTCTCAAAGATATGGAAAAATTTTAAATTACTGTTTTAAATTTTTCATAGAAGATAGAAAAAGTTATACATTGATCATGAAAAGTTAACTCAAGTCTGAATTTTATTAAAGAACTTACAGTTCAATTCTAATTTCTCCAGAGAAAAATAAAAAAATCTTCCACTTCAGTTCTGAATTTCACAAAGACACAAAGAAATTTAAAGTTCTCTTCTGAATTTTCTCAGAGAAAAGAAAAAAGTTATAGTTCAATTCTAATTTTTTTTCAAAGAAAACAAAAAATCTCCAAATTTTTAATAAACATTCTAAGCGCGAAAAATGTTAACGTTTACTAAAATAATAGAAATATAAAAAAGTAATGCATAAAATATTTTTATTGAAGTAACAACATGTAGTAACAACATAAAAATATGTTATAGACATTATTTTACATTATTAACATTGTTTGCCAATGCTCTTTTTATTTTACCAGCAATTTCACTGTCTATTATCACATTATTTTTACAGAGGCAACAGTTTTTGCACGTTGACAAGATATAATTTATAATGTTGGTGCAGCAGTAGGCCCTTCTTTCCCTTACTGATTTCATTCGAATGTTAACACCGGAAAGATGACAATAAGATCTATCAACGGCTAACGTGTTACCAGAACCATTAGCTAGAAGTTGCCCATCTTCATCAACTATTATTTTAAAGATGGTATTCTCTTTGAGCACTAACTTCTCTGGAAATGATACTTTCACATATCCACCTTTTGAATGATAAAAATTCTTGACTACTCCAAAGGAATTTAACTCCTCACTGTCATGACAGCGTAGGCACACATTCCCAAAAAGATCTCCACTACTACTTGTCCCATAGTTCAAATATATCTCTTTGTCAGCATTCAAGGCAACAATGACTTTATCATGTGCACAGACTTTCTTCGAATAATTCATTTCACGTCTTTTTTTAAAAATATGGTGTAGGTGTTTATCCCTCCAATGCTAAAAAATTACTGATTTAACGCACGCAATAAACTAGATAGTCTCGATAACCTACCATGGAGTACCACTGGGAAAGTCGCTTCCATTTAAGAGCAACCATAGACTACGTTTGCTACACCCGCAAGCACGCATAGTGAGAGAGAAATACAAAGTCGACCTGGGGGAATTTTCCGGCGAGTATGGTTAGGTTAGGTTAAACTAGATTAAGTTAGGTTAGATTAGGTTAGGTTATGTCAGGTTAGGTAAGTTAGGTTAGCTAAGTTAGATTAGGTTAGCTAGTAAACATCTCTCCATGTTTAAGTTAGGTTAGGTTAGGTTAGGTAAAGATTAAATTAGGTTAGGCTAGATTAAGTTAGGTTAGGTTAAGTTCGGTTAGGTTAGGTTAGCCTACGTAAGCGCGCGTACGTAGGCTAACCTAACCTAACTTAACCTAACCTAACTTAATCTAGCCTAACCTAACCTAATTTGATCTTTCCTAACCTAACCTAACATAGTTAAACATGGAGAGATGTTTACTAGCTAACCTAATCTAACTTAGCTAACCTAACTTACCTAACCTGACTTAACCTATCCTAATCTAACCTAACTTAATCTAGTCTAACCTAATCTAACCTAACCTAACCATACTCGCTGGAAAATCCCCCCAGGTCGACTTCGTATTTCTATCTCACTCTTCGTTCTTGCGGGTATAGAAAATATACTTTCTGTATGCTATTACAATGGAAGCGGCTTTACCAGTGGTACTCCATGATAGGTTATTGAAACTATTTAGTTTACTGCGTGCGTTAAATTATTCATTTTTTACCATTGGAGGGATAAACACCAACATCATATTTTTAAAAAAAGACAAAAAAATTATTTATTCAACAACAGTGTGTACAATTGATAAAGTAATTTCTGCCTTAAATGCTGACTAAGAGATATATTTGAACTATGGAACAGATAGTAGTGAAGATATTATTGGGACTGTTTGCCTACGTTGTCATGACAGTGAGGAGTTAAATTCCTTTGGAGTAGTCAAGAATTTTCATCATTCAAAAGGTAGATATGTGAAAGTATCATTTCCAGAGAAGTTAGTGCTCAAAGAGAATACCAACTTAAAAATAATAGTTGATGAAGATGGGCAACTTCCAGCTAATGGTTCTGGTAACAAGTTAGCCGTTGATAGATCTTATTGTCATCTTTCCGGTGTTAGCATTCGAATGAAATCAGTAAGGAAAAGAAGGGCCTACTGCTGCACCAACATTATAAATCATATCTTGTCAACGTGCCAAAACTGTTGCCTCTGTAAAAATAATGTGATAATAGACAGTGAAATTGCTGGTAAAATAAAAAGAGCATTGGCAGACAATGTTAATAATGTAAAATAATGTCTATAACATATTTTTATGTTGTTACTACAAGTTGTTACTTCAATAAAAATATTTTATGCATTACTTTGTTATATTTCTATTATCTTAGGAAACGTTAGCATGTTAAGCGCTTAGAATGTTTATTAAAAATTTGGAGATTTTTTATTTTCTTTGAAAAAAAATTAGAATTGAGCTAAAACTTTTTTCTTTTCTCTAAGAAAATTCAGAAGAGAACTTTAAATTTCTTTGTGTCTTTGTGAAATTCAGAACTGAAGTGGAAGATTTTTATTTTTCTCTGGAGAAATTAGAATTGAACTGTAAGTTCTTTAATAAAATTCAGACTTGAGTTAACTTTTCATGATCAATGTATAACTTTTTCTATCTTCTATGAAAAATTTAGAACAGTAATTTAAAAATTTTCCATCTCTTTGAGAAAAATCTGAACTAAAGTGGAAAATTTTTATTTTTTCTTGAAAAATAGAATTGATCTGTAGCTTATTTCTTTTCATATGGATAGTTAGGAAAAGAACTTGAACTTTTCTTCACATCAATGAGAAAATTAGCTCCTTATCTTCATAGTGAAATATTCACGATCAATGTGTAACTTTTTCTATCTTCTACAAAAAATTTGGAGGAGAATTTAAAATTTATGTCTTTGGGGAAACATCTGAACTGAAGTGGAACCTTTTTATATTATTAGGAAAAATAGAATTGATCAAAAACTAATTTCTTTTTCATTGAGAAAATTCAGAAGATAGCTTGAACTTTTCTTCACTTCATTGAGAAATTTCAAATAGAACTTTAAATTTCCTTCTGTCTTTGTGAAATTAAGAACTGAAGTGGAAGATTTTTATTTTCTTTGGAGAAATTAGAATTGAACTGTAAGTTGTTTAATAAAATCCAAAAGATAACTTGAACTTTCTATCTTCTATGAAAAGTTTGGAACAGTATTTTAAATTTTTTCATCTCTTTGAGAAAAATCTGATTTGAAGTGGAATCTTGCATGATGACTAGAACTTGAACTTTTCTTCACTTCGTTGAGAAAATTTAAAATTGAAGTACAACTTTGTATCGTACGAGATAATATTCACAATTAGGGTATAGGTTTATCTATCTTTAACGGAAAAATTTCAAATTGAAATTTAAATTCCCTTGTGTCTTTGTGAAATTGAGAAATGAAGTGGAAGATTTTTATTTTCTTTGGAGACACTAGAATTGAACTGTTAGTTCTTTAATAAAATTCAGAAGGTAACTTGAACTTTCTATCTTTTATGAAAAATTTGGAACAGTATTTTAAATTTTTTCATCTCTTTGTGAAAAATCTGGACTGAGGTGGAAAATTTTTATTTTTTCTTGAAAAATAGAATTGATCTGTAACTTATTTCTTTTCATATGGATAGTTAGGAAAAGAACTTGAACTTTTCTTCACATAAATGAGAAAATTAGCTCCTTATCTTCAAAGTGAAATATTCACGATCAATGTGTAACTTTTTCTATCTTCTACAAAAAATTTGGAGGAGAATTTAAAATGTATGTCTTTGGGGAAACATCTGAACTGAAGTGGAACCTTTTTATATTATTAGGAAAAATAGAATTGATCAAAAACTAATTTCTTTTTCAATGAGAAAATTCAGAAGAGAGCTTGAATTTTTCTTCACTTCATTGAGAAATCTCAAATAGAACTTTAAATTTCTTTGTGTCTTTGTGAAATTAAGAACTGAAGAGGAAGATTTTTATTTTCTCTGGAGAAATTAGAATTGAACTGTAAGTTCTTTAATAAAATCAAGAAGATAACTTGAACTTTCTATCTTTTATGAAAAATTTGGAACAGTATTTAAAATTTTTTTATCTCATTGAGAAAAATCTGAACTGAAGTGGAATCTTGCATGATGACTAGAACTTGAACTTTTCTTCAATTCGTTGAGAAAGTTTAAAATTGAAGTAGAAAATTTCATCTTCCGGGAAAATATTCACAATTATGGTATAGCTTTTTCTATCTCCTACGGAAAATTTTCAAATAGAACTTTAAATTTCCTTGTGTCTTTGTGAAATTAAGAACTGAAGTGGAAGATTTTTATTTTCTTTGGAGAAATTAGAATTGAACTTTAAGTTCTTTAATAAAATTCAGAAGATAACTTGAACTTCTATCTTCTATGAAAAATTTGGAACAGTATTTTAAATTTTTTCATCTCTTTGAGAAAAATCTGAACTTAAGTGGAAGCTTGCATGATATTGTGGCGTGCAGAAAAGTTGTAAAGTAAAGTTGTGGTGAAAAGGATGGGTACCTCAACTTGTAAAATGGGTTTAGGAGGGACATTAAGAAAAGAATTTGTTCTGAAATGCCTTTTGAAAAGTATTGCTTGGTGTTGGGGCATTCAGAAGGCTGTGAAGTATAGTTCTGGGTAAAAAAGTTGTGTACTTCAACTTGTAAAATGTATTTAGGAATGTCATTAAGATAAAAAGGTACAAAGTAAAGTATTCGTGAAAATGAGAGTTGCTTCAACTAGTAAAATGGTGTTTGGATGGACGTAAAGAGATGAACTTGTTCTTAAATGCCATTTGGAAAAGTATCTCTTTGTGTTGGGATATTTAAAAGCTGTAAAGTAAAGTGTAAAATGGGTTTAGGAGGGACATTAAGAAAAGACCTTGTTCTGAAATGTCTTTTGAAAAGTATTGCTTGGTGTTGTGGCATTCAAGAGCTGTAAAGTATAGTGGGGGGTGAAAAGAATGGTAAATTCACCTTGTAAAATGGGTTTAGGAAGGACTTTAAGAAAATAACTGGTTCTTAATTGCCTTTGTAAAGTATTGCTAGGTGTTGGAGCATTCAAAAGGCTGTAAAGTAAAGTTGTGGGTGAAAAGGATTGGTACTTCAACTTGTAAAATGAGTTTAGGAGAGACATTAAGAAAATAACTTGTTCTGAAATGCCTTTGAAAAGAATTACATGATGTTAGCGCATTAAAAAAGCTGTAAAGTAAAGTTGAGTGTGAGAAGGATAGGTAATTCAATTTGTAAAATTGGTTTAGAAGTGAGATTATGGAAATAGCTTGTTCTGAAATGCGTTTGAAAAGTATGGTCTGTTGTTGGCGCATTCAAAAGAGTGTAAAGTAAAGTTGGGGGTGAAAAGGATTGGTACTTTAATTTGTAAAATGGGTTTATGAAGGACATTAAGAAAAGAAGTTGCTCTGAAATGTCTTTTGAAAGGTATTTCTTGGTATTGAGGTATCCAAAAGGCTGTAAGATAAAGTTGTAGGTGAATGTGTTTGATTCTTCAATTTTTAATAGGGGTGTAGGAGGGAAATTAAGCGAGAAACTTTTTATGAAATAACTTTTGAAAGGTAGTGCTTGGTGTTGAGATATCCAAACAACTGTAAAGAAAAGTTGTTTGTGACACGGGGTGATGCTTCTAGTTGTAAAATGTGTTTATGAGGGACTTTGAGATAGGAACTTGATCTGAGATGCCTTTTGAAAAGTATTGCTTGGTGTTGAGATATCCAAAAAGCTGTAAAGTATATCTGGAAAACATAGGCTGTTTACATTAACTTGTAGGCTAAAAGAATATAATTTGATGTTCCTTTCAGTGTTTTATTTCCAAAAATGTTAGTCTAATTGCCACCATTCTAAATGTACCCAGACCAAACCTTCAGATTTCTATTGGTACCCCTAGGCTAAATAGTAGACTTGATTCTAGAACTGTTGCTATAAAGCAAAAACCCATAGAGTCAGTGAGGTTTTTTTTTATTTTGTCCAGGATATGTCCAGTTAAGAAGAAGGTTGATGGTGATGTACATTGCAAAGTATATCTGGAAAGCTTAGGCTGTTTACATTAACTTGTTGGCTAAAAGAATATAATTTGATGTTCCTTTCAATGTTTTATTCCCAAAAATGTTAGTCTAATTGCCACTATTCTAAATGTACCCAGACCCTACCTTCAGATTTCGATTGGTACCCCTAGGCTAAATAGTAGACTTGATTCTAGAACTGTTGCTATAAAGCAAAAACCCATGGAGTCAGTGATTTTTTTTTATTTTGTCCAGGATATGTCCAGTTAAGAAGAAGGTTGATGGTGATGTACATTGCAAAGTATATCTGGAAAACATAGGCTGTTTACATTAACTTGCAGGCTAAAAGAATATAATTTGATGTTCCTTTCAATGTTTTATTTCCAAAACTGTTAGTCTAATTGCCACCATTCTAAATGTACCCAGACCCTACCTTCAGATTTCGATTGGTACCCCTAGGCTAAATAGTAGACTTCATTCTAGAACTGTTGCTATAAAGCAAAAACCCATAGAGTCAGTGATTTTTTTTTTTATTTTGTCCAGGATATGTCCAGTTAAGAAGAAGGTTGATGGTGATGTACATTGCAAATTATATCTGGAAAACTTAGGCTGTTTACATTAACTTGTTGGCTAAAAGAATATGATTTGATGTTCCTTTCAATGTTTTATTTCCAAAAATGTTAGTCTAATTGCCACCATTCTAAATGTACCCAGACCCTACCTTCAGATTTCGATTGGTACCCCTAGGCTAAATAGTAGACTTGATTCTAGAACTGTTGCTATAAAGCAAAAACCCATAGAGTCAGTGATTTTTTTTTATTTTGTCCAGGATATGTCCAGTTAAGAAGAAGGTTGATGGTGATGTACATTGCAAAGTATATCTGGAAAACTTAGGCTGTTTACATTAACTTATAGGCTAAAAGAATATAATTTGATGTTCCTTTCAATGTTTTATTTCCAAAAATGTTAGTCTAATTGCCACCATTCTAAATGTACACAGACCCTACCTTCAGATTTCGATTGGTAACCCTAGGCTAAATAGTAGACTTGATTCTAGAACTGTTGCTATAAAGAAAAAACCTATAGAGTCAGTGATTTTTTTTTTATTTTGTCCAGGATATGTCCAGTTAAAAAGAAGGTTGATGGTGATGTACATTGCAAAGTATATCTGGAAAACTTAGGCTGTTTACATTAACTTGTTGGCTATAAGAATATAATTTGATGTTCCTTTCAATGTTTTATTTCCAAAAATGTTAGTCTAATTGCCACCATTCTAAATGTACCCAGACCCTACCTTCAGATTTCGATTAGTACCCCTAGGCTAAAGAGTAGACTTGATTCTATATCTGGAGCTATAAGCAAAAACCCCTGGAATCAGTTATTTTTTTATTTTGTCCAGCAGGGATCCAGCTAAGAAGGTTGTGGGGGAATCATATTTCTTATAATATACGGAATTCTTATGCAGTTTACAGTCAACGGTACTCGTAACGAATATAATTTGATGTTAATGTCCCTAATGTATTTCCAAAATTGTTAGCTCAATTATCATTATTCTATATGTATACAAACACTACCTTCATATTTCTATTGGTACCCCTAGGCTAAATAGTAGACTTGATTCTAGAACTGTTGCTATAAAGCAAAAACCCATAGAGTCAGTGATTTTTTTTTATTTTGTCCAGGATATGTCCAGTTAAGAAGGTTGATGGTGATGTACATTGCATATTATATCTGGAAAACTTAGGCTGTTTACATTCACCTGTTGGCTAAAAGAATATAATTTGATGTTCCTTTCAATGTTTTATTTCCAAAAATGTTAGTCTAATTGCCACAATTCTAAATGTACACAGACCCTACCTTCAGATTTCGATTGGTACCCCTAGGCTAAATAGTAGACTTGATTCTAGAACTGTTGCTATAAAGCAAAAACCCATAGAGTCAGTGATTTTTTTTATTTTTTCCAGGATATGTCCAGTTAAGAAGAAGGTTGATGGTGATGTACATTGCAAAATATATCTGGAAAACTTAGGCTGTTTACATTAACTTGTAGGCTAAAAGAATATAATTTGATGTTCCTTTCAATGTTTTATTTCCAAAAATGTTAGTCTAATTGCCACCATTCTAAATGTATCCAGAACCTACCTTCAGATTTCGATTGGTACCCCTAGGCTAAATAGTAGACTTGATTCTAGAACTGTTGCTATAAAGCAAAAACCCATAGAGTCAGTGTTTTTTTTTTATTTTGTCCAGGATATGTCCAGTTAAGAAGAAGGTTGATGGTGATGTACATTGCAAAGTATATCTGGAAAACTTAGACTGTTTACATTAACTTATAGGCTAAAAGAATATAATTTGATGTTCCTTTCAATGTTTTATTTCCAAAAATGTTAGTCTAATTGCCACTATTCTATATGTACCCAAACCCTACATTCAGATTTCGATTTGTACCCCTAGGCTAAATAGTAGACTGGATTCTAGAACTGTTGCTATAAAGAAAAAACTTAGAGAGTCAGTGATTTTTTTTTTATTTTGTCCAGGATAAGTCCAGTTAAAAAGAAGGTTGATGGTGATGTACATTGCAAAGTATATCTGGAAAACTTAGGCTGTTTACATTAACTTATAGGCTAAAAGAATATAATTTGATGTTCCTTTCAATGTTTTATTTCCAAAAATGTTAGTCTAATTGCCACCATTCTAAATGTATCCAGACCCTACCTTCAGATTTCGATTGGTACCCCTAGGCTAAATAGTAGACTTGATTCTAGAACTGTAGCTATAAAGCAAAAACCCATAGAGTCAGTGATTTTTTTTTATTTTGTCCAGGATATGTCCAGTTAAGAAGAAGGTTGATGGTGATGTACATTGCAAAGTATATCTGGAAAACTTAGGCTGTTTACACTAACTTGTTGGCTAAAAGAATATAATTTTATGTTCCTTTCAATGTTATATTTCCAAAAATGTTAGTCTAATTGTCACCATTCTAAATGTACACAGACCCTACCTTCAGATTTCGATTGGTACCCCTAGGCTAAATAGTAGACTTGATTCTAGAACTGTTGCTATAAAGCAAAAACTCATAGAGTCAGTGATTTTTTTTTTATTTTGTCCAGGATATGTCCAGTTAAAAAGAAGGTTGATGGTGATGTATATTGCAAAGTATATCTTGAAAACTTAGGCTGTTTACATTAACTTGTTGGCGAAAAGAATATAATTTGATGTCCCTTTCAATGTTTTATTTCCAAAAATGTTAGTCTAATTGTCACCATTCTAAATGTACCCAGACCCTACCTTCAGATTTCGATTTGTACCCCTAGGCTAAATAGTAGACTTAATTCTAGAACTGTAGCTATAAAGCAAAAACCCATAGAGTCAGTGATTTTTTTTATTTTGTCCAGGATATGTCCAGTTAAGAGAAGGTTGATGGTGATGTACATTGCAAAGTATATCTGGAAAACTTAGGCTGTTTACATTAACTTGTAGGCTAAAAGAATATAATTTGATGTTCCTTTCAATGTTTTATTTCCAAAAATGTTAGTCTAATTGCCACCATTCTAAATGTACACAGACCCTACCTTCAGATTTCAATTGGTACCCCTAGGCTAAATAGTAGAATTGATTCTAGAATTGTTGCTATAAAGCAAAAACCCATAGAGTCAGTGATTTTTTCTATTTTGTCCAGGATATGTTCAGTTAAAAAGAAGGTTGATGGTGATGTATATTGCAAAGTATATCTTGAAAACTTAGGCTGTTTAAATTAACTTGTTTGCTAAAAGATTATAATTTGATGTTCCTTTCAATGTTTTATTTCCAAAAATGTTAGTCTAATTGCCACCATTCTAAATGTACCCAGACCCTACCTTCAGATTTCGATTGGTACCCCTAGGCTAAATAGTAGACTTGATTCTAGAACTATTGCTATAAAGCAAAAACCCCTAGAGTCAGTGATTTTTTTTATTTTGTCCAGGATATGTCCAGTTAAGAAGAAGTTTGATGGTGATGTAAATTGCAAAGTATATCTGGAAAACTTAGGTTGTTTAAATTAACTTATTGGCGAAAATAATATAATTTCATGTTCCTTTCAATGTTTTATTCACAAAAATGTTAGTCTAATTTTCACCATTCTTAGTGTACACAAACCCTACCTTCAGATTTCGATTTGTACCCCTAGGCTAAATAGTAGACTGGATTCTAGAACTGTTGCTATAAAGCAAAAACCCATAGAGTCAGTGATTTTTTTTATTTTGTCCAGGATATGTCCAGTTAAAAAGAAGGTTGATGGTGATGTACATTGCAAAGTATATCTGGAAAACTTAGGTTGTTTACATTAACTTGTTGGCTAAAAGAATATAATTTGATGTTCCTTTCAATGTTTTATTTCCAAAAATGTTAGTCTAATTGCCACCATTCTAAATGTACCCAGACCCTACCTTCAAATTTCGATTGGTACCCCTAGGCTAAATAGTAGACTTGATTCTAGAACTGTTGCTATAAAGCAAAAACCCATAGAGTCAGTGATTTTTTTTTATTTTGTCCAGGATATGTCCAGTTAAGAAGAAGGTTGATGGTGATGTACATTGCAAAGTATATCTGGAAAACTTAGGCTGTTTACATTAACTTATAGGCTAAAAGAATATAATTTGATGTTCCTTTCAATGTTTTATTTCCAAAAATGTTAGTCTAATTACCACCATTCTAAATGTTCCCAGACCCTACCTTCAGATTTCGATTGGTACCCCTAGGCTAAATAGTAGACTTGATTCTAGAACTGTTGCTATAAAGCAAAAACCCATAGGGTCAGTGATTTTTTTCTATTTTGTCCAGGATATGTCCAGTTAAGAAGAAGGTTGATGGTGATGTACATTGCAAAGTATATCTGGAAAACTTAGGCTGTTTACATTAACTTGTTGGCTAAAAGAATATAATTTGATGTTCCTTTCAATGTTTTATTTCCAAAAATGTTAGTCTAATTGCCACCATTCTAAATGTATCCAGACCCTACCTTCAGATTTCGATTGGTAACCCTAGGCTAAATAGTAGACTTGATTCTAGAACTGTTGCTATAGAGCGAAAACCCATAGAGTCAGTGATTTTTTTTTATTTTGTCCAGGATATGTCCAGTTAAGAAGAAGGTTGATGGTGATGTACATTGCAAAGTATATCTGGAAAACTTAGGCTGTTTACATTAACTTGTAGGCTAAAAGAATATAATTTGATGTTCCTTTCAACGTTTTATTTCCAAAAATGTTAGTCTAATTGCCACCGTTCTAATTGTACCCAGACCCTACCTTCAGATTTCGATAAGAAAATAACTTGTTCTGAAAAGATATAATAAAGCCCTAAAAAAGTATTAAAAAATGGGGGCTCAGTGGCCTTTGGGGATCCGGGGGGCCTTTGGGAGCCCGGGGGACCTTTGAGGACCGGGGGCTTCCTTGGGGGTTGGGGTGGGTTTTGAGGGCCCTTTGGGGTTGGGGTAGAGGACCTCACGACACTGTTCAAATGGAACTTGTGTATTATAACGACCACAGAGTTTCACCCTCAAATTCTCTTCTAAAACCTTTTCTAAAATCATCTTTTAAAATATCTCTAACTGTTTCGCCGAAATAATTCCCTAAAATGTCTAAAATGGTTTCACCCAAATAACCCCTAAACGTAATTTCTGCGTGTTCCTTTAGTTTTTGGCATCCCTGCGCTGACACATTTCAAATTACTAAGAAACCCTTTCGTGAATCAATAATTCCCCTTAGAAACAACAAATTAATTCCCCTTTCTTGACAAATCAATCAACCATGATATCATCTGTCAGACATTAAAGAACTTCGCCCAGAAACAATTCTCCAGGAATAGACCCGTCCTTAGCGTGCACTTGGCCAAAACAACAACAAAACAAGATGTTGAAAGAAGTGTCATTGACTCCGTTACCTGTTAGACTCAATAATCCAGAAAACATTCGTAAAATTGAGAAAGATCCTGTTTTTCCATTCTCACTGACAAAAACCATAAAACAGACATAAATTACCGTTGACATCCATGAAAAACAACAAATAAATTGACCAACACACATAACCGTCGTCCAAGAATCGTCCATAAAAGTTAGAAAATTTCATGTTTTTTAAAGTGAGAAAAATTCTGTTTTTCCATTCTCTGACAAAAACCATAAAACAGACATGAATTACTGTTGACATCCATGAAAAACAACAAATACATTGACCAACACTGATAACCGTCCAAGAAACGTCCATAAAAGTGAGAAAATTCCTGTTTTTCAAGTGAGAAAATTTCTGTTTTTCCTTTCTCACTGACAAAAACCATAAACCACGTGGTAATCGTGGGATCAATAGGGGCCATTCTACTGATCTCGTCCCTTTCTGCTACAGATTTTCCCAGTAGGCGCATCAACAAACAAATTGCCGTATCCACACTAACAGACTACACTTCTTTCGGATCTAGACTTTTCAAATTGAAGAGTAGGATCGTTGTGGGCAATTTGGTTACTCATTTGTGAGCAGAGCACAACTAAAAGCAATTTACTTAAGCGCGTAGTGGTCGCAGATCACAATCAGTCTAGGATCACAGTTAACAGAGCACAATCAGTCTTGGATCACAGTTAACAGATCACAATCAGTCTTGGATCACAGTTAACATATTACAATCAGTCTTGGACCACAGTTAACAGATCACAATCAGTCTTGGATCACAGTCAACAGATCACAATCAGTCTTGGATCACAGTTAACAGATCACAATCAGTCTTGGATCACAGTTAACAGATGACAATCAGTCTTGGATCACAGTTAACAGATCACAATCACTCTTGGATCACAGTTAACAGATCACAATCAGTCTTGGATCACAGTTAACAGATCACAATCAGTCTTGGATCACAGTTAACAGATCACAATCAGTCTTGGATCACAGTTAACATATCACAATCAGTCTTGGATCACAGTTAACAGATCACAATCAGTCTTGGATCACAGTTAACAGATGACAATCAGTCTTGGATCACAGTTAACAGATCACAATCAGTCTTGGATCACAGTTAACAGATTACAATCAGTCTTGGATCACAGTTAACAGATCACAATCAGTCTTGGATCACAGTTAACAGATCACAATCAGTCTTGGATCACAGTTAACAGATCACAATCAGTCTTGGATCACAGTTAACAGATGACAATCAGTCTTGGATCACAGTTAACAGATCACAATCACTCTTGGATCACAGTTAACAGATCAAAATCAGTCTTGGATCACAGTTAACAGATCACAATCAGTCTTGGATCACAGTTAACAGATCACAATCAGTCTTGGATCACAGTTAACATATCACAATCAGTCTTGGATCACAGTTAACAGATCACAATCAGTCTTGGATCACAGTTAACAGATCACAATCAGTCTTGGATCACAGTTAACAGATCACAATCAATCTTGGATCACAGTTAATAGATCAAAATCAGTCTTGGCTGCTAAATAGCAAATTGTATTTAGCCCGAGCTTCAACTTTTCCTATCAGCATAGTTTGATGGGATCAGTTCAACTTTAAAGAAGTCGCTAGTGCTTTTCTCTGGCATAATGAAGCATTTCAGAAGGGACTGCAGAATGAAGCATTTCTTAAGTTCTCGACCAGGTGGTGGACTTGGGTCAACGCATATTGAAACTCTATACATGATAATCCCTTTCTCAGCCACAAGCTTCAGAAAATACAAATACGAAAGGATCACGGATGAAATTTAGTATTTTCAAGGCTTTCTCTCTCGCCAGCTGAGTACCCTTTGCCACAGTTTGTGAAAAATAGCAAAAGGGGATGTCACCGCAAAATTATCTGAATAGCTGTTTCCAACAACAGCCACCTCGTGCTCGCAACCTGCAGCAATTTGCTGTTTTTAGTCAATTTCCTCTAAATCAATTTAATCCATTTGCTGCTTTTAATCAATTTGCTGCAAATTGCAAGCAGTAATTTGCTGCTTTTAATATACTCTTGGCATGTTTTTCTCTCATCGATTCTTTTCGGGATGTTTGCGATATAAAAAACAAAGCCACGTATCAAAAGATCCAACCTCTCACAAATGACATCACAGCAAAACTAATGCTATTTTTGAGGGGTTTCTGGCTTTCTTTTAAACAAATACCCGCAAACTTGTTTTCAAAATGACATTTAACTATTATAACTGATAGAAATAATCAATACCATTCCTATATCAACTATAAATAGAAATGTTTTCTCACTAGACAGTTTCTTTTAGGCACATTTTTAAACTTTCGGTTACTATGTGCTATTTGAACCCTTTTGGTCTATGAAAGAGAAATAAAAATAAAAAGAGAAATAAAAAATTGCATCGAGTGATGTATTCACTTTCATTATAGCTAAACTATGGTTAAAAAAACATATTTACGAGAAGTGTCACCCCTTTAGTGGGCATTTATATCTCAATCTCAAATATTCAATCTCTTTTCTTCAGGGCGAGATTTCTCTCGCTAATATCTTGATCAACTTGCATAACGTCAACAAAGAAGGTGCTCTATTCTAGCCACAGTACGAGAATTAAAGTAAAATACTCAAAAATTGCTGTTGGCAAATTGTTTTTTCTTTTCACATGATAAAATCATAAATATTATGATAAATGATTTTATCATGATAAAATCATTTTTCTAATCAACACAAACTTTTGCACTTTTGTGTGGCACTTCCCGGCTTTTCATGGAAAAGCATAGTTTTCTGTGCCGTACGCGCTACAGCGACCAAAAATTTGCGACAGAAGCACAATAGTGCGATAGTTGGCAACCATGCTGTCATGATAAAACCTTGGTCCATCAAGTTGTATTGTATTGCAAGATGAGTGTTTTCCCACACCTAAGGATAATAAGAACCATGTGACGTTGCCAAATGCATCATTTATCAGAAAGAGCCAAAAAGTCCCTGAAAATATCTTTTATGTCGTTTTTTTCAATTCCATAATTTACGAGTACCGTAATTCTATCTTCTTATTCACTTAAATAAAAAACAGAGAATTAGCACACATATAACTATAATGATACTATAATGTCATAATAATGTAATGTAACAACTATAATGTAACTATAAACTATAATGTCAAACAAATTTATAAGATAAAGCATCACTACAACTGGAATCGAAAGTATATTGACAAAGCATATTTGACTTAAAGAGAAAAATAAAATAAAAAAGAAAGATGAAAAGGAAAAAGGAAAAAGAGAAACGATAGAAAAAAAACAACAAAAAGAACATCTTTTACTTTTTATGTGTCATAACGAAATTTTCTTAGGAGAATATTGAATACGCATTAAAACAGGGCAGAAACGCAAGGTCAAAATAAAATAAAAAAATAAACACAAAAACAAAACAATGAGATCATAAACAAATCTTGAAAAAGTAAAAAGTCACACATTACTAAATAATGCAAAAATCACCGACATCTATTACACTGAAATGACAAACTGAGTTATATTTATAACCTTCAGAGAACCTCTCTTGCATTTGAGGCGCAAGTTTATTAGTGCCCCCCCCCCCTCCGTCTCCTAAAAAAATTCAGGCCTAATTTTAATAAAAATTTCTCATTTATTAACAAAATTTTCCATTATTTAAATCTGATTAAAGTCATCATTATAACCTCCAGAAAATGAACCTCAAAACTACTTAAACCTCACTAAAAGGCCCATTAGAACCTTAAAAAAACAAATCTTAATTGGTTCCCTCCCTTTTATTATTTTAATTTCCAAAACCTAGAAATTTTTCATTTTTGTTTATTCTTTTTTCACTAAGATCCAGGACACCTGAAACTACCTAAATAAGAAAAATTATCGCTTTTTTTGGGAAAGAAGGGAGGCTCTCAACCGATTTATCTACACTCCTTAAGGGAGGGGGAGTGGAGCTAATGTTGGCGGAACTTTATATTTCAGAAGGAAGGTATGCAACTTTTTTTTCTTGAAACAGAGGAAGGGCTTAAATTTGTTCAAAATAGTGCAATAACATGATTCATCCGAAATTCTTGAAATAATCATAAATATGATGAAATATTGGAACCTCCCCGGCTGAACAAAAGCATACCAATAGGTACGGGTATTTATTAGATTTGATATGTTAATTTACACTTAAGTGACAGAAGAATGCATTATTGCTAGGATATCCTACTGGGTTCTTTAATTACAGGAAAATTAAAGATTAAAAAAAATAATTTTAATTTACAGTTTTTGCAGCAATAAAAAAATCGTTTAAAAAAAAATCGAGGCCTCCCTAAACAAATAAAAAAAAAAATAAATAAAATTAAGTTTAAATAGTCAGCTGTTATAATAAACGCAGTTACAAGTATTAGATATGATTAAAATGTCCCTGGAATCTACAACTATTTCGAAAAAGCAATACAACTGAGGTCATTTCAAATTGAACCTTTCACTTTCTAAAAAAAAAAAAAAATTGTTTTTTAAACAAACAACAATGGAAAAAGTAAAATTTAGTAAAAAGTAAAAGTAAAAAAGAAAAGTAAAAAAGTAATGAAGAAAGTAAAATAATGGTTCTCTTTGGGTTGCACTAATCTTGTTTTAAGGTTATATGTTATTTTCTGTTTGGCCAGGAAGTTGTTGTTTATTTAGATAGATAGATAGATTTATTTTCCATTTATCAGTAAAATAATTACATAACAATCTACAAATCCCCACAAAGGCTCCATGGCCAGTATATTTTTCCAGGCCAGTTGTTTAAGTATATTTTAATATTGAGCTAATCAAAATGTTAAGTTGTAAAAATTACTATTTGTTATAACATCGGAAGGGGTAGAGTGACGCTTTGAATAGTATGTCGTGGAAGAGGAGCGTGCGTACCTGTTAGGCTCAGGCGGCTAAGTATCACAATAAGTTGGTAGCAATAATAGTTTGAAATAATTACTATTTACTCTTTAATTGACAGATTTTTAGAATAGAAGAGTAACATAATTATAATATTTATTAATTAATTTAATTAAATCATAATAATAAATTATAATTATTAATTATACAATAATTAATTATTAGTCAATGGTCAAGTTTTCTTTCCCCAGTTCAAGGTATTAATGTTTACTATTAGGGAATATATAATATTATAATTATCCCTTTTTTCACACATAATAATAAATTGATTAATTTATAGTTAGACAACAAATACTAATATTCAGCTAATCAAGTGGTTTGACAGCAATATATAAAACTAAGAAAACTTTAAAAACAAATATTTTAATGCTTTATGGGCCAAATTTCCATTATCTTAGTTTAAAAAAAAACAGTGGTTTCGAATTAATTAAATTCCAAAACACAAGTTGAAAAAATTTAGATTCTGGTGCATTAACAAATTATTCAGCTTTCAGATTCTGGTGAATTTAGATTCTGGATTTTGGTGCCAAAAATTTAGATTCTGGTGCATTAACAAATTATTCAGCTTTCAGATTCTGGTGAATTTAGATTCTGGATTCTGGTGCAAAAAAATTAGATTCTGGTGCATTAACAAATTATTCAGATTCCAAAACACAAGTTGAAAAAATTTAGATTCTGGTGCATTAACAAATTATTCAGCTTTCAGTAAAACTTACTTATGGTTCAGTTGCCAATTTTTCCTTTTCTCATTGTAAGGCATGATGTCTTGCTATTAGGGAATATGAGGGGATGACAACTTCAATGTATTCATCAGCTAACTGAGTATCAGCTAGCTCTTTTTGTTTTGAATATCAGCTTATTCTTTTTTCTCATTGGTCATTGAAACGATATTTACTTGAATAATTTCGGGAAACATTTAGGTCCGAGGCTTGAAATACTTAACAAACATCTTTGTATCCGTGTTTTACAGGAACACAGGTGTGAAATTCTACCCAAGGGTACTAGATCTTCTACCCAAGGGTATAAGACTGACAGTAAATATCAACCAGTTTGAAACGTTTAGCACGTTCGGAACGTTTTAGAAAAGTTCGAGTAAACGTTACCGACTGGGAAGTTAATAATGATTTAGATTATATGTTTTTTTTACACGTTAAATTTTGAATATATAGTTATTTGCAAGGTTAGAAATAACGGTCATTAACAACTTATTGGGTTACCTTGATGGTTATTGAAATATTTTACAAATATTGTTTTATATATAAATTTATGGTATCAAATAAAGCTTTACGATATTAATTTAGCTCTTTACGTTACGAATAAAAAAAACAAAACATATTTGGCAGATGAAGTGGTTTAGAGCAATATTAAGATTTTGTTTTTAAAACCAACATTTTAATGTTTTACGAAGTCAAACCAAAAAGACAAAAAATTGTTCTACAATAGCTCACAAAAACAGTGATTATTAATCAATTAAATTTGTTTTACGAAAGCTGCATAAAGAATGGGAAGTTTAACTTTGCATTATTTCAGCGTTTGTAATTAGAAGTTTCATCAGATCTGGTGACAAGAAGGGGACCAGCTGCAAAAACTGTAAAACCCCCGAGGGGCTTCATTGAAAATGAGAGCCATCATTTAATTAGTTTTATTAATTAGTTTTGACTCAACGAACTCATTTCATTTCTACCTTAAAAGCGAAAAAAAGTAATAAAACAGCAATATATTTATGTTCGTTCTTTCGTATTCCCTAGTAGCACGGATTACTCCTACTAGAGATTTCATATAAAATTTCTGTAGAATTTGGAAAAATTGGCAAATCTGTATTAAAGTATCACGGTGTGACAATAAAATCAGGTATCAAACCTTTTAAAAACAAAATTGATCAATTGAACACAATAGGTCAATATAAAATTCGGACAGAGCATTATACCCAGGTTGAAATTCAAAGTTTAATTTTCTCAATATTCAATTTTCATTTTAAACTTCATTCATAAATTCATAATTGTAATTCCAAATTAAAATTCCACCAAAGAGAAAAAGAAAGACGTGGTAAAAAGTGTGCTTGAAATTCATTGGTTTATATCAGACATATTCTTATCATCCAATCATGTTACTCCTTAGGCGGGAACCCCAAAGGAAAGCCAGCACCGCTTCCTGATTGGATCTGCTGTATAAAATTTGAATCCAGTAAAAGCTTCTTAATGATAAATTCTTGACGAGTAAATTTTCTATTTCTCAGTGATTCAACGCTATGTAGTTGGCGGAATATTTTCATCTTTGCAAACGGTTACTTTCAAAATCTGAACACAGAACAAGATACGAACAACAATAGATTAAATCACTAAAAGTCTAAAACATATACAAAATATCACATGCATATACAATCACTGAGATGACAATCACTCTAAAAGGGTTATAAACGTTTCAGGAAATAAACAAAGATATCATTCCACATTTTTTTTATCCAACCGTTTTTGTTTTTTTCTCCAAATTATTATATTTGAGATTTTTAGATAATCAAGCTATAATTAAAAAGGAATAATTAAATTAGTTAATACTATTTGTAAAGTCATAAATACTATTGACAGAGTTATCGAATTTCAAAATTATCATAAAACTAATCCTTATAAAATCAAGTTTTGTAAAAAAAAAAAAATGCTTCCGCAAATTTTATCTTTCCCGCAAATTTTACTCGGCACTTTTTTTTATCTTTTTTTTAAGAATGGGGCCTAAAAACGTCATTACAATATTCAAAAATGAAAGAAAAAATGACATCTGAACAGACATTTAAGACTGGATAAAAAACAAATTTTTCTAGCATCAGTGACTTTGTGCTTATCCTTAGACATGATTCATTAGACATTTTTATAGCAGCCCTAAAGCAAAAACATAATAAAACAATAAGAGTTAAACATGGAAAAGAGATAGCGTTTAAAAGAGAGATTTTCTTTATTTTTGGTCTTGGTAACACAGATCAACTGAAGATTCAAAAGACTAACACAATTTTTGTTTTTACTATCGTCAACGGATATGGACTTTGTTATTATTCTCAAGTCTCAATACAATATCATTTATCAGACCCTCATTTAATGTCCATTGTTATTTCAGTAACATGTTAACTCAATTACATATTAGTCATTTCCACTTAGCCAAAAATTCAGATTTTAGCTAAGAAGAAAGAAAATGAAAAATCAGGTATCAAGACAAACTGGGTAAAAGGAATATAGCGACATCTATTTTAAAAAAATTGAATAGGTTAAACTAACTATAAAATTCAAAATGGAAATGTTTTTTTTTTATAAACAGACAGTAGAATTCCAATTCAAAATTGTCCACTGAATAAACGAAACAAAATCAAAATTTTTAATAGAACATTGGGTTGAAAATGTTGCCTATTCAATGTAAAATCGTCCGGTAACTAAACATTTTTGCTGGCTTTCTTCATAGGCTATGAACTTATAGAAAACTATTGAGTTTTGGCATGTTGGGTTTCATATATATCTTCACATATCTAACAAGCCCCCCATTTCGTATTGGCAATGAGACTTGTGCTGATAGAACTATTTAAAGAGGTAGATTGAAATGACTTTATGTGGAAAACCCGAAAATATTTAGTTACCGGAAGTTTAAGGACAATTTTGCATTAATTAGATAGTTCAAAAATTAGTTTAACTAGACATAATATTGACACTAATCAGAGATACGATAACTCACCAAAATCGACTCAATTTCATAGTCGTAAGGTAAAACAAATGATATTCAGTCCCATGAACATTTCATATATGCACAGGTGTGCAAGGTAAAATTGAAGGAGAGTGAACACTCGTCACAAATGACGGTTAGAACCATTTTATAGAAACAGGCCCAAGGTTCTATTCAGAATCAGAGTCTAAGGTATATATATCCTGTGAAAGTTTTGGCCTTTTGTTTTTTTACTTTCCAACAGTTTTAGTATAGCAATGTACGACAGTAATTTTAATTATTCTATAACTAAAATTTAGATCTTTTCATATTGTATTTTTTCTAAGACCACACTACCTACCTATGATGAACAAATAAAGTTCAAATGGGGGTAAGTTCTTTTATTAGATTGCGAAAATTGAAACAAAAAAAAATCTGGATATTTCGATCCCATACACCAGTGATCGTCATCAGTAGATAAACTGAAGGATTTCAAATAGAACAAACGTATATATGCGGAACAAAATAATTACTTATCCCGAAAGTAATTATTTTGTTCCGCATATATACGTTTGTTTTATTTGAAATCCTTCAGTTTATCTACTGATGACGATCACTGGTGTATGGGATCGAAATATCCAGATTTTTTTTTTTATCAGTTCTCACTGTCTAATAAAAAGACCTATCCCTATTTGAACTTTTATTTGTTGGTTCATCTAGGAAATTGAGTTTTTGAAATCTTATATACAGGGTTTTGTTCGATTTAAAATACGTTGAAATTGATTGAAAATCGCCGAAAAATTGACAATTTTATTATTTTATTTGATTGAGTTTAGACCCTTTCTAAGAGAAAGTCTAAGTAATATCACAATTCTGACTCGCAAAATGGATAGATCCAAGATTAATCCAATGATATTAGTATCCTTCCCTTTCAGTTTAAATCACAGGAGCAAGGTTGTCCCAAATCACTTGTTTCAGACAGAAAATAGACCTGAAATTATTTCCTAGGACCTGCACCTTCACATACGAAACATATGCATGAAACGTTTGGAAATAACGTCAATTTAATATAAATAGGTTTTTCTTCGACACTTAGAAGTTGGCTGTACAAATGCATTGCATTTGGCTGCACAAATTCAAATGCATGAAGCGTTTGGAAATATCGATTTCTATTCAACAGTTATAAGTGGGCTGCACAAATGCATTGCATTTGGCAGCACAAATACAAAACATGAAGCGTTTGGAAATAGCGTCTATTTGATACCAAGCCGTTTTTATTCGACAGTTAGAAGTTGGGTGCAAAAATTCAATGCAGTTTGCTGCACAAATTCAAATGCATGTAGCGTTTGGAAATATCGATTTCTATTCAACAGTTATAAGTTGGCTGCACAAATGCATTGCATTTGGCAGCACAAATACAAAACATGAAGCGTTTGGAAATAGCGTCTATTTGATACCAAGCCGTTTTTCTTCGACAGTTAGAAGTTGGCTGTACAAATTCATTTCATTTTGCTGCACAAATTCAAATGCATGTAGCGTTTGGAAATATCGATTTCTATTCAACAGTTATAAGTTGGCTGCACAAATGCATTGCATTTGGCAGCACAAATACAAAAACATGAAGCGTTTGGAAATAGCGTCTATTTGATACCAAGCCGTTTTTCTTCGACAGTTAGAAGTTGGCTGCACAAATTCAAATGCATGAAGTGTTTGGAAATAACTTCTATTTAATACCAAGCGGCTTTTCTTCGACAGTTAGAAATTGGCTGCTCAAAGGTATTGCATTTGGCTGCACAAATTCAAAATGCATGGAACGTTTGGAAATAGCGATTTCAATTCAACAGTTATAAGTTGGCTGCACAAATGCATTCCATTTGGCAGCACAAATTCAAATACATGACGCGTTTGGAAATGGCGTGTATTTAATACAAAGAGGTTTTTATTCGACACTTAGAAGTGGCTACACAAATGCATTGCATTTGGCTGCACAAATTCAAATGCATGAAGCGTTTAGATATAACGTCTATTTAATGCCAAGCGATTTTTCTTCGACAGTTAGAAGTTGGCTGCACAGGTGGGAATATCAAAAATTATAATTTTCGTAAAAGGAACCTCAAGCCCTACCCAAGGGCGGGATATAAACTATTTGCTAAGATCCCCACAAATTTTAAGTAGAGTATATCCAGCGTTTAGCGTTGTTTGAGGAAAAAAAACGAGGAGGATTCAAAAATTGGAAGAGGAAAAGGGGCTTAAATGTATGAGAGGTTATTTTCTATACGTCAATGCTCGAAAACAAATTCTTCACAACAATAGCTACTTAAATAATAGAAACAAACGGGCGACATTGTCAAGTTAAAAACATAAATGGCACTATTTAATCAGCGCATTTTAAGGAAGACAGGAAAGAAGAGCTGGTGCTCGTAGTCAAACGTCGCGATGGCCTTGAAAATATGGCCGCAAGCGGATTGCCTTTTGGGGACTCGTCTTCTTCACCGGTTTGAGTATTACGATCCACAAACAATTTACGAAACCTATAAAAAATGAAATATTCATAAATACAGCAAGACCCATTTCGTCTCTCGCTCTCTTTCTACTATCAACTGGTCCCTCTCTAATTCCCCTGTCAGTTTCAGCATCAAAATCTACAAAATACTCATGGGACTTACATGGGATCAAATTTTTAGGAACACATCAATACTCCTTGTGTTTCTTACCCCCCCCCCCCCCCCTCTCTCTCTCTCTTTATTCTGCCACATCAACCTCTCACCTTTTCCCATCAATTTAATTTTTGTTCATTTTTTGAGGAACAGTTCAAAGATATCAAATCATTAAGTGCAAAATTAACAGCTTTATTTTCTTATTCCCCTGTCTTGTTGTAACCTTCCTCTGTCACCCCCCCCCCCCCCTGGTTTGAGCCTTGTATTCTACAAACACCTTATTTTGTCTTACCTTGCCCCTCTATAATTCCCCCACACTTCCTCTGCAGCTATTAAACATGAACATTATTTTTCACACTAAACCCCATTACGCATTCAAATACACTCTCTCTAAAGCCCCTTCTACCAAACATTTGAATGACTTATTAAAAAACTTAGGCAAAATTAAGAAACTATTTAAATACTTTAAAATCATGCGTTTGTTCTTTGACTGTCCATTTTTTTCTTACAGCTAGGGTAAAGCCGCCTGTCCAAAAAGTCCAAAAAGCCACTTGTCCATATATAGTTTATAGTCTCGATCATCGTCAAATATATTCATTTGTAAATTAATAAGTCATATTTTTTACTTTTAATATTTTTATATTATTATTATCATTATAATTATATTATAATTATAATATTAATATTATTAATACTTTTAGTTTAATAAACACAATCCAAAAGATTTACAAATCGCCTTTGATTCACATGGGAAAACCTTAAATTACTAGACCTGGTATTCAAAGCAACAAATATTATAAAACAAGGTTATTTTTACCTCTTGGGTTCATCTTAGGTATTTTCCGAGGCTTCTATTTTTGTCTCAAAATTATAAAGTTTCTAGGGCACTACCGTATTTTCGTCAGTGTTGCCACTTTGAATCAAGAAAATAAAAAAAGTAAAACTAATTAATTAAATTTGACAACGCTTTTTGTCACTAAAAACTCAACAATTAATAACCTGTTGA
The DNA here is from genome assembly GCF_049724085.1 of Artemia sp. Qi Xiang Cuo. Classification (NCBI taxonomy): domain Eukaryota; kingdom Metazoa; phylum Arthropoda; class Branchiopoda; order Anostraca; family Artemiidae; genus Artemia; species Artemia sp. Qi Xiang Cuo. Next base: position 8,861,416 of record NC_142805.1, read on the forward strand.
TGCCCAAAAACAACTACACTAATAAAAGAAAGCCACACCTTTCTTTAGCTATTTGGGACCTCGAGTTTTTAGAATATTTATTACTGATTTTTCACCCACATTTTTTTTTATTTAGCACCATCTAACATCCAAATACATGACTGCAGATACGGGTCTCTTTCGTTTGAAACTGAACTCCCAATATTACCAAATTTAAAAAGAAATAAATGATTGTGGAAGTTTCTCCTCGCCCAATCCAAATCCTCTTTTATCCTTGGTGCTCTAAACAAATTCTACACTTCTTTTACAACACCCTTTAGAACACCATCTATAGTATATTTAAACATAAAACAAGAACTGCTTTTTTGGGCATCAAAATACTCCAGTTTCCAGATTTTTCTCAAGTTCTAAACTTGACGTTCACAAAAATTACCTACTAGTTGTAGTCCTACCACCGCCAGTCTAGTAATGCACGATCTTGGCTCACAGCAACAGACTTATTGGCGTACCAGCGGATCTACATTTTTAATGACTGAAACGTAGTCTACTTTTAATGACTGAAAAGCAGCTTAATTTTAATGACTGAAATGCAGCCTACTTTTAATGACTGAAAATCAGCTTAATTTTAATCACTGAAAAACAACTTAATTTTAATGACTGAAATGCAGCCTACTTTTAATGACTGACATACAGCCTACTTTTAATGACTGAAAAGCAACTTAATTTTAATGACTAAAAAGCAGCTTAATTTTATTGACTGAAATGCAGCCTACTTTTAATGACGGAAATGCAGCCTACTTTTAATGACTGACATACAGCCTACTTTTAATGACTGAAAAGCAGCTTAATTTTAATGACTGAAAAGCAGCTTAATTTTAATGACTGAAATACAGCCTACTTTTAATGAATGAAAAGCAGCTTAATTTTAAGGACTGAAATGCAGCCTACTTTTAATGACTGACATACAGCCTACTTTTAATGAATGAAAAGCAGCTTAATTTTAATGACTGAAATGCAGCCTACTTTTAATGACTGACATATAGCCTACTTGTAATGACTGAAAAGCAGCTTAATTTTAATGACTGAAATGCAGCCTACTTTTAATGAATGAAAAGCAGCTTAATTTTAACGACTGAAATACAGCCTACTTCTAATGACTGACATACAGCCTACTTTTAATGAATGAAAAGCAGCTTAATTTTAATGACTGAAATGCAGCCTACTTTTAATGACTGACATAAGAGCCTACTTTTAATGACTGACATACAACCTACTTTTAATGACTGAAAAGCAACTTAATTTTAATGACTGAAAAGCAGCTTAATTTTATTGACTGAAATACAGCCTACTTTTAATGACTGACGTACAGCCTACTTTTAATGACTGAAAAGCAGCTTAATTTTAATGACTGAAAGGCAGTCTTCGGTATGACAACAGACTGTATCTTCGTTTACCACTCACAGTAGCCGTTTAGCCTATTAATCTGGGGGAAGTTTAGATAAACTACGTAACACGCATGAGAACGTAATAAAAAACGATCATAACACAAAATTTATAGTCCACATTGATTTCTTAAATTTGCAATTTCTTTCCTTCTTTTCCATGTTTTATTGTTGTCATCAATATCCATCCATATCAATACCATAGCCATCAATATACATTTAGTCGTTCGAGAATTTCATTAACGTGAGTAAGCAACAGTTTTCAATTACCTCAATTTTAACTTTCTAAGTTTAATTTAAAATTTTAATTCAATTACTTAATTTTAATTTTCAAATTATAATTGGTAGTTAAATAGCTACTAAATATTTTTCTGATGGGACGATGAAGACGTGCAAATTATCTCGTTTAATTGAACGTGCAAATTATATATATGCAAATTATCGTGAGTGGTTCCAAATCCGATCCATATTCTTTTCAAAGGTTGAGCAAATTCCCCGAACGATCGCAGGTGAGATGGCTCTACTCTGCCCTTCCCCAAGACAATTCAGGTTTGACCAGTTCCCCATCTCATAATATTCCCGAGTTTTCTTGGGAGTTCAGAAAACATTTTCTCTAAATAGATAATATACAAAAAGAACTGCCTGACTCACAAAAAGAACAGCATTCTATGTAATCACGATTTAGACGATATTAAGAGACAATCCCGATATGTGCCTTTCAATCAAGGAGGCCTAGTCTTGAATCAAAGGAATGTGGATTCTCCTTGAAAATCTAACACAAATAGCTCTTGATATCACTTATCACTTTGTTTTGCAACGAAGTTGAACAAAATACGAAGAAAAGACATTTCTATGATTTAAATATGTGCCTTTCATTTAAGGAGGCCTGGAAATATGCCTTCTCCAAGAAAAGCTCACAAAAATAACTCTTAACATGACTTTCCACTGTGTTTTGCAACGATTGTACAAATTAAGAAGAGAATACGTATCTATGATTCAAATGTGTGCCGCTAAATCAAATTTATATGTTAAGGTGAATGTCCGCAAATTGGTGAATGTCGACATTCATCGGTGAATGTCCGAAATACCTTTTTTTCACCTTGGATTTAGTCACCGTTGCCAGTCATTTTTTTCAATTTAATGCAAGGTTTGACTATGGAAGGTTTGGTTAGATTAGGTTTGGTTAGATGAGGTTAGGTTGGTTTAGGTTAGCTTAAGTTAGGTTTTTAACCCATTTCTGATATTTAGAAACAAATTTAAGCTAATCTAACCTAAACTAAACTAACATAATCTAACCTAACCTAACTTTAACTTTTACCATCATAGTTTGCATAAGACTGAAAAAGCTGACTCGCAGAGCTAATTGAATCAAAGCAGAGAAAAAGGAATTTCGAACATTCACCGGTGAATGTCGACATTAACCAGATTTTAGACATTCTTCGTAACATATACCTCTCGATGTCCGTGTTTTTTGGAGTTTTAGAGAATCATTTTCTTTAAAGAGTTAAACTACAAAATGAACCGCATTTTACGTAGTCATGATGTAGACCCGGGACGTACGCTGGGGGTGGGCCTCCGGGCCCGCCCCCCCCCCCGAAATCTCACGATTTTTTTCATTTTCCCATAATTTTCTGGTTTTTCTCACAGAATAATGGGTTTGAAGGATTTGCCCCCCCCGAAACAAATTGTGCCCCCCCCCCGAAACAAGTTCCTGCGTACGTGCCTGATGTAGACTATATCAAGAGAAGGAAAGAGAAAGAGATAAATAAAGACCAAGGAAAAAGAGAAAGAGAGACATCTACCTAGGTACATTCAACGCCAAATTCATCAACATCAGGTATAGCTTCAGGTACATTAATTAAAGTTTTTGACTTGGTTTTTGGTGTCTGTCTTGTGCGGGAAAACAGTTTGATACCAGAAAATCTATAAGCAAGAAATAATAACTTTTAAGGCAAAATAATTAAAAGACATGCTTAAAAGAAACAAAATAAGCATCTTAACAAAGCAAAGCAATAGGAAAAGCAGCAGGCACGTACGCAGGAATTTGTTTCGGGGGGGGGGGGGGCAAATCCTTCAAACTCATTATTCTGTGAGAAAAACCAGAAAATTATGGGGAAATGAAAAAAATCGTGAGATTTCGGGGGGGGGGGGGGAGGGCCCGGGCCCGGCGGCCCCCCCTGCGCACGTCCCTGAAAAGCAGTTACTTCCCGGACAAACTTCCAGAAATCAGTTCAAATTTTAATCCCTGAAAATGCATGAAAGTTTCGTTCACCTAGCTAAACTATTCATTTCTGCATACCAAAATATTATGGAGGTTTTCTCTAGAAAGGGATAGTTTTCAGCTATTGTCAGAAGCATAATGAATCGGTTATACGAGCGAGGAACAGGGTTGCCAATTTTTTTTTGTCATATTTCAGTTTGATTCTTAAAAAAATTGGTGAAATGGTTAAAATGCTTTTGGCCCTAAATAATCCCTTCAAATTGAATAATTTTGGTGCTTAAACTTAAAAATTACTGTTTAGGAGATTTAGGAAAAGAGTGTTATTTCCTAATCCGGTTATTAAAATCCGGTTATTAAAAATCCGTGTTATTTAAAATCCGGTTATTAAAATTAGTCATATTATATGCATTTATCTCAAAGCCTGTTTTGACTCAAAACCTGACTTATCAAAATCACTAATCGACAAACCAGAAATAAATAGTCAGGTTTTGGCGCTGAACTCTATCTACGATAATTTATTAAAATCTGACAGAGTAAAGTTCAATCCACCCAATGTAGTTGACCTCAGTCCAAGTGTTATATCATTGAACGCTAATGAATCGAATCCAAGAAGGTCAAAGAGGCTAGCTTCCGCGTTTGCTTTGAAAAGAATTAGAGAATTAAACAACATGTAGTTTTATTTGATTTTGTATATAAACTATTGTTTTAAATTTTTTTAGTTTAGTTTTACTTTTACTACTGATGATGGTCACTGCATATGTGACCGAAATATCTGGTATTTTTTTTATAAATTTCTATCACTGTTTGTGAAACATGTCTATTAAAAGGATTTTATCCCTATTTGAACTTTTATTTATTCTCCTTCTTCCGAAGCGGTTCATACCTAAATTCTTTATCGCCTTCCATGAAGTTTTACTCTGCTTAAAATTCTTTATTATAAACTCTTTAGATGACTCATTTATAACCTCTAACCTCTATTATAACCTCTTTAGATGACTCATTTATAACCTCTAACCTCTATTATAAACTCTTTAGATGACTCATTTATAACCTCTAACCTCTATTATAACCTCTTTAGATGACTCATTTATAACCTCTATTATAGCCTCTTTAGATGACTCATTTGTAACCTCTATTATAACCTTTTTAGATGACTCATTTATAACCTCTAACCTATATTATAAACTCTTTAGATGAATCATTTATAACTTCTAACCTATATTATAACCTCTTTAGATGACTCATTTATAACCTCTAACCTCTATAATAACCTCTTTAGATGACTCATTTATAACTTCTAACCTCTTTAGACGACTCACTTATAAACTCTAACCTCTATTATAACCTCTTTAGATGACTCATTTATAACCTCTATTATAGCCTCTTTAGATGACTCATTTGTAACCTCTATTATAACCTTTTTAGATGACTCATTTATAACCTCTAACCTCTATTATAAACTCTTTATATGTATCATTTATAACTTCTAAACTATATTATAACATCTTTAGATTACTCATTTATAACCTCTATAATAACCTCTTTAGATGACTCATTTATAACTTCTAACCTCTTTAGACGACTCACTTATAACCTCTAACCTCTAATATAACCTCTTTAGATGACTCATTTATAACCTCTATTATAGCCTCTTTAGATGACTCATTTGTAACCTCTATTATAACCTTTTTAGATGACTCATTTATAACATCTAAACTCTATTATAAACTCTTTAGATGTATCATTTATAACTTCTAACCTATATTATAACCTCTTTAGATGACTCATTTATAACCTCTAACCTCTATAATAACCTCTTTAGATGACTCATTTATAACTTCTAACCTCTTTAGACGACTCACTTATAACCTCTAACCTCTAATATAACCTCTTTAGATGACTCATTTATAACCTCTATTATAACCTCTTTAGATGACTCATTTATAACTTCAAACCTTTATTATTACCTCTTTCGATGACTCATTTATAGCCTCTAACCTCTATTATAACCTCTTTAGATGACTCATTAGATGACCCTGCTCTTTGGACCCTTCGACTGATAATAATTTGGAGACTTAATTGTGGTAAAACATTTTTCATTTCAATGACTTCACATTCATATGCACTTAAGTAGCAAAAAACATACATGCTTTCGAAAAACATAAAAAGCTATTCTATAATAACAGCAAAAAAAGGAAGAAAGGGACATAGATAATATGCATGATATACAAGGGGGTAAGTTTTTGTTTCTTCAGTTTTAGTGTAGGAAGAGAAGGATAATAAATCCATAAGAGGAAGAAAAGTAAAAGTAAAGCGAGGGATAAAGAGGGATAGAGAGGGATAAAAAGAAGCGTACGAAAAATGTGGACAAAAAAAAATGACAGAAATCTAAAAGTTTCTTGGGAATAAGCCCATGGCCTAAAAGTACTTTCGTGCTGTTGCTACTCCTACCTTGGAGCAAGACGTTTCTCCTTACTGTTGCTCTTATTATAGACGTCTTCACTACTTGACTCACGGTTTAATTTTTTAATATTCTATTTGAAAAATCTTGCGGCAATTACTGACAAATATTCAAATGGCTGTTGCTATGTGTCTTTATCTGATGCAAATTTGAAATTGTCAGGAAAATTGTCAACCCTGTTTGTACGAAGGTAGGTAAATCTTTATTAACACAATAGTTATAACAAAATTTATACCCATCTCTAAATGGGTACCTGGAGAAATCCGGGGAAGGTATAAAGGAAAGGTCTATGATAGCGCAGGATGGTTGGCCCCCAACCCCTATATCGCATTTCCTGGCTGAAGGACCATGAAACGAATATCAGCACCGCCGGTAGGTACTTTAAAGTCCAATGCCATATTCTATGCCTTTTTCTTTACTTACGAAATAAAAAGAACACAAACTGGGCACTTATAAGCACTACGTTCTTAAGAGTCACTACGTCCGAAGAAGTAATTAATTCTAAAATGATCATACAGTTCGTTGTAACGAACAGTAAGTAAGGAGCGACCTGACTCAATAGTAACCTAAACCCTAAAAACCGAAATTTTTATACCAATAGATACATCAAAAGAATCATATTTTTATGCTGATTTCGAATATACAAGTTTCATCAAGTTTAGTCTTACCCATCAAAAGTTACCTGAGAAAATTGCCTTATTTTCGAAAAAAAAAGGGGGAAACAGCCCCTAAAAGTCATAGAGCTTTAATGAAAATCCCACCATCAGATTCAGGGTATGAGAGAACCCTATTATAGAAGTTTCAAGCTCCTATCTGCAAAAATGTGAAGTTGTGGATTTTATTTGCCAGAAGAAAACTCACGAATGCGTGTTTATTTGTTTTTTTTCCAGGGGTGATCGTATCGATCGAATAGTCCTAGAATATCGTGAGAGGGCTCATTCGAACGGAAATTAAAAGTTCTAGTGCCCTTTTTAAGTGACCAAAAAAATTGGAAAGCAACTTGGCCCCCACCCACGCTCATTTTTTTCTCGAAGTCACCCAATCAAAATTTTGAGATAACCATTTTGTCCAGCATAGTCGAAAGTCTGATAAATATGTCTTTGAGAATGATTTAATCCCCCACAGTTCTCGGGGGAAGGGCTGTAAGTTATGAACTTTGCCCATTTTTTACATATAGTATTGGTTAATGGGAAGTATACAGACGTTTTCAGGAAGGATTTTTTCTGGTGGGGGGGGGGGTCGGAGGAGGGGGTTACGGGATAGGATCTTTCCATGGAGGATTTTTTTTTGGGAGAAGGGACATTTCTAAGAAGGAGACACCAGATTTCCCAGCATTCTTTAAAAAAACAATCAGAAATTAAATAAAAAAACAAGTTTTTTCAACTGAAAGTAAGGAGCAATATTACAACTCAAAAAGAAAAGAAATTAATTACGTATATGAGGGGGTTCGCCCCCTAATCAATACGTCGCCCTTTACGCTAAAGTTTTTATTGTACTTTCAAAAGAGCTATCTATCCTAATTAACCAGCCTTTTTGATTCAGGGGTTTGTGATTCGAACACAATTGGAACTTTAGCGTAAAGAGGGAGGTATTGACTAGGGGACGAACTCCCTAATATACAAAATAAAAATATACGAACATAGGTGTTCGTTACGTAAGTTAATTCGTAAGTTATGTCAGAACAAAATTTCGAGAAAGCCATTTAGGCAAAAAAAGTAAAATTAATATGCAAATTTCGTTTTAATTGTTCATTTACGGTGAGTCAAAATCAAAGCTACATTGATTCAAAAATGTTCAGGAAATTAAATTAAAAAAACAAGTTTTTTTTTTAACTGAAAGTAAGGAGCGACATTAAAACTTAAAACGAACAGAAATTATTCCGTATATGAAAGGGGCTGTCTTCTCCCCAACGCCTCGCTCTTTACGCTAAAGTTTGACTCTGTCTCACAACTTTATCTTTTAAAACAATAAAAACTTTAGCGTAAAGAGCAAGGCGTTGAGGAGGGGACAGCCCCTTTCAAATACGGAATAATTTCTGTTCGTTTTAAGTTGTAATGTCGCTCCTTACTTTCAGTTTAAAAAACTTGTTTTTTTTTATTTAATACTTCCAATAGCCAATACGATATGTAAGCAATGGGAAAAGTTCATAGCTTGCTTCCCTTCCCCCGGGAGGTTGTGAAGGATTAATTCATCCTCAAAGCATATCTTTTAAAATTTCAGACTTAAAAAAAAAGATTTTTAAAAAAAGATTTTTAGTACTTAAAAAAGATTCTTATTGTTCTAATTATACGAACATAGTGTTTCAAGAGTCGTTCTTAAAAAAAATTGGGACGGAGTTCAAACTTTAGCGTAAAGAGCGAGGCGTTGAGGAGGGGACAGCCCCTTTCATTTACGGAATAATTTCTGTTCGTTTTAAGTTGTAATGTCGCTCCTTACTTTCAGTTAAAAAAAAAACTTATTTTAATAATTTAATAGTATTGTAATGACGTAGTATATTATAATATATAATATAATATATATTGAAAACCCGTCGTATACAATAAATGTACAATGACAGAGTATACAAAAATACGAAAAGAGGGAACAAAACGATAATAATAACAACAAAAGCAACAACTTCTTAAATAGTATACAAAATAGTACGAAAAGTGGAAACTGAAAGATAGCATACTCAAAAATTACAAAAGAAACAACAACTTCTTCAAAATAGCAATAAAGACAACAACTTTTGAAAGGAAAAAAAAAAAAAAAAAAAAAAAAAAAAAAAAAAGGAAACAAAAGGGAAAATTAAACAAGCAAACTTGCCCACTCGTGCTTTGGAATTGCTGGTTTTGTTTTTTGCCGGCTAATAAGTGTCTCAACAGCTAGATTTGGGTCCGCTAGGTTATAGCGCCGAATCAGAAAACTATTTTTTGTCCAAGGTTACAATTTTAGTAGGTACTTTGCAAAACGGAAAAATATAGAGCGGATTTTAGACTTTTCACGGTTTGCCAATAAATTCCAGAAAGGGGTTACATATAGTATATGTGGCAGAGCGGTAGCGTTGTAAATACTTGCCAGTAGTGGACGGTTAAATCTCAGAGTGGATTTAACTATCAAAGCATAGGAGCTGGATATTCGCCGTTCAAGATGTGAGATCAGGAGGGAACGGGTATGCTGGAATGAGGAACCTATTGGAAGCCCCAGATATACTATTTTATCAACTGGTTTTACTGAGCAATCACCAAGTGTGATATTAGTAGGAGGGTCATTCTTCAAATTATAAAGCAAAGCTTCTGACTTTTGGGAGTTAAATCTCAGACCAACTTTCTTGTAGTTGGACTGCAGACATGAGAATATTTCGGAAAGGTGGTTAAGCGTCCGACTGAGATTCAGAGTGTCATTGGCATAGCACACTAGGGAGATGTCAATGGAACTGAGAATCCATGATGAAGGACAGCTGTCTTGAGGTTCAATAATGTAGTTATTGAAGAAATTGGGGGATAGAACTGCTCCCTGACGGGCACCTTTACGGACTGGTATCAAAGCTGACCGTGGGGCTGGCGGAAGGCCTTTGTCGGGAGGGAGCTTGAGTCGCACGCGAAGGTGAGAATAAATATCACGGAAAGCCCGGATGATATTTGAGTTCACTCCTCTTTTAGCTGCGTTTAGCAACATACGTGCATGAATCAATGAATCAAACGCTCTCTGCAGGTCTAAGCCCCCGATGGCTAGACTTTCTCCTGATTTGTGTGCATCCAGGAGTGCATATGCAACGACATGGCGCTCTTCCGCACAACCAATGCCGCGTTGGAAACCGAATTGTCTTGGTGGACTACAACACAGTTTTTCAAACTCATCTACGAATAAAAGTTCAAATAACTTGCAGAGAGTGGTAGCAACCGTGATTGGACGGAAAGAGGAGCATTGCATGGTAACTTTTCCTTTTTTAGGAACTGGCGTAAGATCTCCAATTGCGAAAGTGGTTGGGACAATACCCTGAATGAGGATAATCTGCATTAGGAGGGTTACATGACTAATGAGAGCGGGCCCACCACTTTTTAGATGGAGGTGTTGTATTCAGACAATACTTTTCAAAGTCAATAAGTATTTCAAGCTTCCTGACATAAAATTTTGAATAATAAAAGTTAAATACTACGAAAAGGGTAGGTGGGACAGGACCCAAATCCGTTGGGAACCACTGACCTAGACCTTATTTCGTTAGCCCTAGAATTGAAAAAAATAATTCTTGTAGCTTATTCTTTGATATATGGTCAAAATGTCAAAAAGGATTATTTTCAGTCAAAAGTTAGTGTAGTCGTAAAATTCTTTTTTTTTTTTTTATTATTTAAAAATTATTTAAAAATTATTTAAAAAAAATTTAAATAAAAAAAATGTATGTCAGTCAAAAGAAACTAGTATAGTACATAGTCTAGGGAACACTACGTTCATATTGGTACGATATGTCCGTGCAAATATGGTTGCATACGACGTAGTAATACGGCAGTATACCTTGTTTGAATGTACGACCAAACTGTCATATGGTTGGATATCTTTAATTGTATCCTAGATTTATTTTTGGCGGACTACCGTAAAGCATTTGACCTTATAGACCCTGCTGAGAAATCTGAAACAGATGGAAGCAAAAACATATACATGCAACTTTAAGTGACAGAATTTCTGCGAGAGACACGACAGTCATTTTACCCTTTGTTCGCCGAAGACAGCTGCTTTGAGTAGCCAGAACAGACCCTAACTGCCCCATAAGAATCAAAATTAGCTGCCCTAGTATTCCTTGTGGTAATCAGTTCAAACCTGGCAAATTTTGAGGAGCGTCTTAAGTTCATTTACGACTTGTCTGCACTTCTTAAATACGTAGTTGAAAATATAGTCGCAATGCAGCTGTTTGTCCTAATACTATTCACGGCTTTCGCTTTGAGGAGCGTCTTAAGTTCGTAGACGACTCAGCTGCACTTCTCAAATACATAGTTGAAAATGTAAGCTGATTTTAAGGAGCGTTTTAAGTTCGTAGACGATTTGTCTACACTTCTCAAATACATAGTTGAAAATGTAAGCAGATTTTGAGGAGCGTTCTACGTTCGTAGACAACTTGTCTACACTTCTTAAATACGTAGTTGAAAATATAGTCGCAATGCAGCTGTTTTTCCTACTAATATTCACAGCATTCATTTTGAGGACCGTCTTAAGTTCGTAGACGACTCATCTGCACTTCTCAAATATATAGTTGAAAATGTAAGCAGATTTTGAAGAGCGTTCTAAGTTCGTAGACAACTTGTCTACACATCTCAAATACATATGTGAAAATGTTTGCAGATTTTGAGGAGCGTTTTAAGCTTGCAGACGACTTGTCTGCACTTCTTAAATACATAGTTGAAAATGTACGCACATTTTGAGGAGCATTTTAAGTTCGTGGACGACTTGTCTACACTTCTTAAATACGTAGTTGAAAATATAGTCGCAATGCATCTGTTTTTCCAACTAATATTCACACCCTTCATTTTGAGGACCGTCTTAAGTTCGTAGACGACTCATCTGCACTTCTCAAATACATAGTTGAAAATGTAAGCAGATTTTGAAGAGTGTTTTAAGTTCGTAGACGACTTGTCTACACTTCTCAAATACATAATTGAAAATGTATGCAGATTTTGAGGAGCGTTTTAAGTTTGCAGACGACTTGTCGCCGTAGATGATTTGTCTGCACTTTTCAATTACATAGTTGAAAATGTAAGCAAAGATTGAGGAGCGTTTTAAGTTCGTCGGCGACTTGTCTACACTTCTCAAATACATAGTTGAAAATGTAAGCAGATTTTGAGGAGCGTTTTAAGTTCGTAGGCGACTTGTCTACACTTTTCAAATGCATAGTTGAAAATGTAAGCAGATTTTGAGGAGCGTTTTAAGTTCGTAGACGACTTGTCTACACTTCTCAAATACATATTTGAAAATGTATGCAAATTTTGAGGAGCGTTTTAAGTTTGTAGACACACCTATCCTTGAGTATTGCTGTCCCCTTTGGGTGTCCCAAAAATCAGAACACCACTGTCAGCGGACAATTTTTTCCACTGACAAAATTGTCAGCGGAAATACATATCCAATAATGGCAACTTAAATAACACTGGGACCCCATTCCAGCAACTACGAAACCACCCTTGATTTCTTGAACTTGTTCACTTTGTTCTATTAAAGACAAAATCTAATAATGAAATTCAAAAAAGCGATATTAGCAAGCAAGAAGCAGTCGGCTATTACAATTAAAAGGGCGACATATGCCATCTTGGTCAAAAATGAGTTATGTATATGTCGTAAGTAAACTCAGGACGAGGAATAGAATGTTGCAGTAAAGCTGCAATAAAGATATGTGCAGATCATATGTCTCCTTTTTGACCTGTTCTTTTAGATTCGATATTATCTTATGGAGCTATAACATAGGGACCTGCCATTTGTCTCCTCTTTCATCAAGGAAAATAGAGCTGTTTGTCCTAACAGCAATGCAGCTGTGTGTCCTAATACTATTCACGGCCTTCGTTTTGAGGAGCGTCTTAAGTTCGTAGACGACTCAGCTGCACTTCTCAAATACATAGTTGAAAATGTAAGCTGATTTTGAGGAGCGTTTTAAGTTCGTAGACGATTTGTCTTTACTTCTCAAATACATAGTTGAAAAGTTAAGCAGATTTTGAGGAGCGTTTTAAGTTTGTAGACGACTTGTCTGCACTTCTCAAATACATAGTTGAAAATGTAGGCCTATTTTGAGGAGCGTTTTAAGTCCGTAGACGGTTTGTCTGCACTTTTCAATTACATCGTTGAAAACGTAAGAAGATTTTGAGGAGCATTTTAAGTTCGAAGGCGACTTGTCTACACTTCTCAAATACATAGTTGAAAATGTAAGCAGATTTTGAGGAGCGTTCTAACTTCGTCGACAACTTGTCTACACTTCTCAAATACATATTTGAAAATGTATGCAGATTTTGAGGAGCGTTATAAGTTTGCAGACGACTTGTCTGCACTTCTTAAATACATAGTTGAAAATGTACGCAGATTTTGAGGAGCATTTTAAGTTCGTGGACGACTTGTCTACACTTCTTAAATACGTAGTTGAAAATATAGTCGCAATGCAGCTGTTTGCCCTACTACTATTCACAGCCTTCATTTTGAGGAGCGTCTTTCGTTCGTAGACGACTCATCTGCACTTCTCAAATACATAGTTGAAAATGTAAGCAGATTTTGAGGAGCGTTTTAAGTTCGTAGACGACTTGTCTACACTTCTCAAATACATAGTTGAAAATGTAAGCAGATTTTGAGGAGCGTTTTAAGTTCGTAGAAGACTTGTCTACACTTCTCAAATACATATTTGAAAATGAATGCAGATTTTGAGGAGCGTTTTAAGTTTGCAGACGACTTGTCGCCGTAGATGATTTGTTTGCACTTTTCAATTACATAGTTGAAAATGTAAGCAGATTTTGAGGAGCGTTTTAAGTTCGTAGGCGACTTGTCTACACTTCTCAAATACATAGTTGAAAATGTAAGTAGATTTTGAGGAGCGTTTTAAGTTCGTAGACGACTTGTCTACACTTCTCAAATACATATTTGAAAATGTATGCAGATTTTGAGGAGCGTTTTAAGTTTGTAGACGACTTGTCTGCACTTCTTAAATACATAGTTGAAAATGTAAGCAGATTTTGAGCAGCGTTTTAGGTTTTTAGACGACTTGTCTGCACTTCTTAAAAATTAAATACATAGTTGAAAATGTACGCAGATTTTGAGGAGTGTTTTAAGTTCGTAGACGACTTGTCTACACTACTCAAATACATAGTTGAAAATTCAAGCAGATTTTGAGGAACGTTTTTTCAAAGACACTGTCTGCACTTCTAAAATACATAGTGGAAAATACAGCTGCAATGCAGCATTTTGTCATGAGACTCTTCACGGAGCTCATCTACCAGCGTAAGTCAAGTACCCTACATGTGAATGAACAGAAATTGAAAGTTATAAGATTCAATCAATTCAAGCTGAAAACGATGATCCCATTTGTGCCATTTCTAACTATATCTTCTGCAACAATACTACGCATAACATTTACAAGTGATAGCTTATGTAAGCTGAATTTCGACAATATTGCAAGCTACGGCCACTGCTAAGAAGTATACGCAGGACGGTTTTCTTAGATCGTCGGATCCCACCTGCATACACAACCTATATCACACCTATCCTTGAGTATTGCTGTCCCCTTTTGGTGTCCCAAAAATCAGAACACCGCTGTCAGCGGACAATTTTGTCCACTGACAAAATTGTCAGCGGAAATACATGTCCAATAATGGCAACTAAAATAACACTGGGACCCCATTCCAGCAACTACGAAACCGCTCTTGATTTCTTGAACTTGTTCACTTTGTTCTATTAAAGACAAAATCTAATAATGAAATTCAAAAAAGCGATATTAGCAAGCAAGAAGCAGTCGGCTATTACAATTAAAAGGGCGACATATGCCATCTTGGTCAAAAATGAGTTATGTATGTGTCGTAGGTGAACTCAGGACGAGGAATAGAATGTTGCAGTAAAGCTGCAATAAAGATATGTGCAGATCATATGTCTCCTTTTTGACCTGTTCTTTTAGATTCGATATTATCTTATGGAGCTATAACATAGGGACCTGCCATTTGTCTCCTCTTTCATCAAGGAAAATAGAGACACGCCATAAAGTGAAATAATATTTAATTCGTTCAAAATACTTGAATTTAATTGATACCACCGAAAAGAGCATAAAAAGTTGGTTTAGAATACATTCCCTTTATCTTCATCAGCCTTATCCTTCATAGCGACCACAGCCGACAAACTTTTTTCAGGTTTTTGACTCTCCTGAAAAGTTACAAAAATGGTGTATGTCACCCTTTTAATTATCACAGCCGCACTGATCTACTCTTCCAACTTCGGCACCCGATCAGCAGACTTCGGCACCAGAAACTAATACCCGTCAAGTGCCGTAAGAACAGATTTGCTAACTCATCCATTTCGCTAGAACATTTAACAAATGAGCCTTATTTGCATCTTCTTTCTGAACGTAAAACTAGCATATTGAAGCGTTCAATTTAGTGCTATGATTGCTATTTATATAAATGAAAACGAATAAACAAATGTTTTCCAATAAAGATTATCTCGGTTTCCCAGTTTTCCAATTCAGTTCTAGAAAATGTTTAATAATGATTATTAGCACACTGAGAAGTCATGCACAAACTGAAAGGCAGAAGAAACCCCTGAACAACGCCAAGACCAATTGTGCATGGATCACAAAAAGGTATTCAATAGAATAAAAAATGTTTTTATATCATAGTAAATACTTTATGTAAATAGTGTTTTGATTAAAGGAGGTTAAGCAGTTACAATTCAATAGTAATATAAATTGCTAAATAAAGTGCTTAATTTCAGAATTTGGAGTTTTAATAAGAGTTTGTATTCAAGCTTGTCAATACAAACTTTATTTGGTTTAATTGCCAAATTGTCATGTTTATTTTGCCAAATTTAATTGCAAGGTTTATTTTACTTAATTGTCAAGTTGCCACGTTTATTTTGCCAAATTGAATTGCCATTTTTATTTTGTTGCCAAATTTAATTGACATGTTTATTTTATTTAATTGTCAAGTTGCCATGTTTATTTTGCCAAATTGATTTGCCATATTTATTTTGTTGCCAAATTTAATTTCCATGTTTATTTTGTTTAATTGCCAAATTTAGCAGTTTTGCTTAGGAGGTTTATCAGCTGTGACACAGAATCTTGAACAAAAATATTATTATTTCAGCAAAATCCAAAATTTTTTCATGGGAATCATGTCCTTTCTCAAATTTCAAAAACGGGAAATATTCTATTTAAAAGTGAGGTCTTTTAAATGAAAAATAAAAGAATGTAAATGATGGAAAGCGCTTTTATTTCCTAAGCACATTGAAAGCGCTCAGTGAGTAATCAAAGTGCTTAATTTTGGGAATAAGTGCTTTTGTTTAAGAAGGCCAATAAATGAGATAAAGTACTTACAACTTTCTAATTCCTGATTCTTCTTTTCTCCTCCATGGGGCGTCTTCCGGTTCATATGGCATGGGTCCTTGAACTGGCAAGTCCTCTCCATTTCCTGCATCTTCTTCAGTATCAGCTCTAAAATTATGGGGTACAATAGCATAATAACTGGAGATAAGCAGTTACAAATAAAAACAGGGATAGCCACATACGACTTTTTGCATATCTCAGCTAAAACTTTAGCAATAAGAGATTGAGAGATTCGATCCAGCAGAGTTTAAGAAATCTTTAATTAACTTGTATATATAAATGCAATAGTATCTAGCGGTCCCTAAATATGGCAGTCAAAGACTGCTACAAGACAGGCTCGTACAATAAGATCAGTGAATATCATGTGAATTAGTTTGAACACGAGGAGGCTCCTTCAGTGCAATACTCAGAAATGGACAGAACACTTTAAGAGGTATGCCGACGGTAATAACCTCAATCTACCCGAGTGAAAGCAGTCCAAGTCACTACGAATATCCAAAAAGAAATACAGACGATCAGTCTGAGAGGGTGAGAGATTAAATCAAACAATCCATCACTAGAGGTCATGCAATCTACTTCATGACTAATATTCTTGACACTAGATACGTAGACATTTTTGCTATTACAATGTCGTAAAAGGAATCTTTAAAGCTTCATATAGCAGCAATAGCAGTTGAGCAACTGGTACCCCTTCAGGCGGGGTATTTTGAGATAGGACACGTCTATCTCTTTTCTCCCTTTGTAGAAGAGCTTTCCTTGTTATTGTTAAGGCATTCTATTGTTTGCCCTATCCCGAGAATCCTACCTGCAATCTTTAGACCAGTTGGGTAGGCAACATCCGTCCCTCACCTGAGGGATATCAGCGGCAATTGTTTGAATCTAAAGAACAAGTACTAGCGAAAGCGGTTCTTCTTTTACCTTGGATTGCTTCTCAATGGGTCTTTCTTCCATCATAGTCAGCACTTCTTCTGTTTGGTGGAATTGGCCGCTCCCCTAGTCATGATTTTAGAAGGCATTACTAACCCAAGTCCATCCATTCTGTTGATGTATTCCACAAAATACTCTACCTCACGTTTTAATTTTTTTAGTTACTTTTTAAGAAGGTTTTTAGAATACAGAAATCAGAATACTTCTAGAATATTCTTCTAGAATACTTCTAGAATATTCTTCTAGAATATTCTTCTAGAATACTTCTAGAATATAACACAGAAACCATTTAGAAGGAAGACAATAAGAATCGTCAATTTTCTCCTAACAACTTAATTTCTCCTAACTAATTTTCTCCTAACAACTCTCCTAACAATTTCACTATAATTGACTAATATGATTTTACTTAACCACTTTTTGTCGTTTCTTGACACGTAAGTTTTGACTACTTTTTATCGGGCAACTAATGATAGTAACTGAGTTAAGTAATTGGTACTCTCTTATTAATTACATTAATAATAAGTACATTAATAATTACATCCTTGGATACTGTATGAACATTCGATTCAACACGTCATGAGCGTCTAGCCGATTTTGCCTTTGGCAGAGTGCCGGCCTTATTGCATCAAAACTTAGCTTTACAGCCGCTTTGAATAGATTTCAAGGCGGTGATTATTTTTGAGGGGAAAAATAATGCCCCTTCTCCCTATCTATCCCATACACGTTTCTAACCTGGCGGAGTGGAGCAGTGGCACTATACGTTTGAATTAAAGTGTCATCATTGTTCATTGTAATTGTAGTTCCTTTTAACACTTTCTCATCACGCGATTCAGCGTGACAAATAATTTAGTTTTGCTGTTTTAAAAATGTCTTATATTTCATACAAAAACATACAATTCCCTATCTATGCATCAACTTCCTATCTCCATATCTACTCAGCATAAATATGCCCATTTTAACCATTTTAACTTAATGATTTATTTAAAGTTATTCCACTTTTAAATTAAAATACATTTTATAAGAACTTGATTTTTTTCTAGTTTCAGCATTATCTAAAGACATTTACATTTTCCTGCAATCTGTTGCATAAAAAAAAAAAAAATGAAATGATTGGGAATTCATAAGCCAATCAGTTATTTCTGGGTCGAACTGGACGGTTAATATTTTGTTAATATCAAAGTCAGGTTAGACTTTTTGTTTTTAAAAGCAGTTTTTCAATTCTTTAGCTTTGAGATTTTGATTCTAAGAGCTTTAAATTTGCACCAAGTTAAATTTTGCTTTAGTGTTTTCTTGCATGCAAACCGATCCTGAAAAGCTAGGATACATACCGATCTTGAATAGAACACAACGAATTAAAACACTAACAAAAATGGTCAAAACACCAAGCAGTATTTTTATGGCTTTAGTTTAAAAATCCTCTTAATAGATGGCTCCTTGGTTGATGGGTATGCAGGATTAGTAAGGGGGGGGGGGGGCTTTTAGGACTAGGTTCACACAAAAATCTTGACATTTCTAACGATTTTCCTTATATTTTCTTGAATGTTCAATACATCAAGCATGATTTTTTTTTAAGCTATGCCCCCACTCTCTTATAACGTTATGTGTTATTGCTTAGCCCTTGGGTCGAATCTTCCCACACACAAAAAAATGCTACACAATTCGTGAAACCCCAATGGGTATATTTTAATTATTCTCTAGGTATACACTGGGAGAGAGAGAGCGAGCTTGAAGTATACATACGATGCTATTGCTTCCTGTGGTTTCGGTCTGTATTTTTCCAGTTCATCTTCAAGCTCTTGAACTTTAACTTTCAAGTCATTTCGCTCTTGAAGAAGATCCTTAAGCTCAGCTACGGTGAATCGAGGTCTTCCAGGGTCATCTAAATCGTAGACCACTTTGTTTCTTAGATCAGGGACGAACATCGACTAGAAAAAGAAGGGTATGATAAAAGCGAACTGATAAATAAAAAAAACGAATATTGGCAAACGAATTCAACAAAAACGGGGGGAATTTTTAAGATATGAAAATGAGCACCCGAATATTTCAGATTTACGAGGCACTAGTTAAAAAAAACTGGTTTCTCAATTGAAAGTAAAGAGCAATGTAAAACTTAAAATGGAGAATAGCTATCTTCTATATATAAGAAAGGCTCCCATACGCTTATCTTTCTCTCCCTCTCTACGCATAGTCAACGGTAATATAGGTCAAGACAGGCACGTAACAAGGGCGGTTTAAATTTTTCGAATCTTTGTTCCCCCATGCCCATCCCTTTCAAAAAAAGGAAATAAAGTGAGTCAACAGTAAAAAACCACAAGTCTTTTATAAGATCATTTAGAATATCTTTGTAACTGAGGAGTTTCCAAAAAAACCGTAGTAAATCCTATCAAAAGAAGGTAAAGGCATTACACAAAATTTTCGTAAATTTATTGCGTATTAAGGTAAATATAAATATGATCCCATTGCTGACACAGGGACAAGGTGAACACACTACTCGATGCCTTTTTCATGCACTTTTCAAATATGATAATCGTTTCACTCACAAATGCACCCCAGCAACCCTTGGTGGTCCTATTCACTCACAAATGCCCCCCAGCAACCCCTGATAGTCCTATTAACTCACAAATGCACCCCAGCAACTCCTGATGGTCCTATTCACTCACAAATGCACCCCAGCAACCCCTGATGGTCCTATTCACTCACAAATGCACCCCAGCAACCCCTGATCGTCCTATTCACTCACAAATGCACCCCAGCAACCCCTGATGGTCCTACTCACTCACAAATGCACCCCAGAAACCCCTGATGGTCCTATTCACTCACAAATGCACCCCAGCAAACCCTGATGGTCCTATTCACTCACAAATGCACCCCAGCAACCCCTGATGGTCCTATACACAACCAAATGTTACAGGTTCGTACAAAACTATAAACAAACACTTAAACACCAAAATTCTTACTTTATAATATGCAGCATGTTTCTATTAGCCACGTTATTATGTTTGCTTCCATTGCTATCCACATTCATGAATCATTTGTATATAACATTCAATATTCAACAGATCTTAAACTCTTAGAGTACCTTCAATTTCAATAGTAATTGAATCCTATTTATATTTACCCGTACTAGTAGCAAATCCTGTCAGACGGCAGGTTCAAACAAGAAAAAAACATATCGTATGCCCTTTCGTGAGGATCGGATAGATATTTTTCTCTCCCCCGACACAATATTCGAAGTGTCCCCCCCCCCTCACCAAAAAAATGAACAAAAACCCGTACTAGTAGCAAATTCTGTCAGACAGCAGGTTCAAACAAGAAAAAAACATATCGTATGCCCTTTCGTGAGGATCGGATCGATATTTTTCTCTCCCCCGACACAATATTCGAAGTGTCCCCCCCCTAACCAAAAAAATGAACAAAAACTGTCCTTGAAAGTTTCAACTCGATCCCAAAGCCGTGAAATAAAGCAGGGCACACTAAGACTATAGCTTAAAAATGTTAATTTGCAGAGATTAAAGATCTCCCCCTCCTTAATCTTAGTCGAACTTTTCATTCATTTGTGCATGTCCCGTTGAATGACAATATTCACTCAATCATTGACCAGTTCAGAACTAAATAATTTGGATTAATTTGGTCATTATTATGTCAAAACCTATGAAATTATATGAAATAATATATGCTTATATATTATTATAAAACATATAATATAATACATTAACTATATATATTATATATATATATATATATATATATATATATATATATATATTAATTATATAATAAGCATATATTATATACTATAATATATGCTTATATAAATAATATAGGCTTCGTGCTGCTAGCGGGATGGTTCAGTTCAAAACGGTTCAGTGCAGTCGGTACCAACAACGGTTGCATCCCAAGTTTACGGACATATCTATTGAGGAGAGAGAGCGATGTGGTGAATGGTTATGTTTAAACTACCAGTCCCTCCCTTCCCTGAATGATGGTTCTGAACCATCTATAACACCAGGGGCGTCGTTTGGGGGGGGGGGGCCGTTGCCCTCCCCTAATAATATGGAGAAAAAATTATTATATATTTCAGAGCAGTGCTGATTGTGTTATTTCTAAGTATCCAAATACCGGACTTTTTTTTAGTTGATGACGATCCCTAGGGATGTATATCCCTATACATCTCTATAAAACAAGGGTATATCCCTTCGAATATACGATTTCCTCTGAGTAGCGCTTTCAGTGACTTCCTTGTAAAGCCTTTGTCTGTTCTTTTCAATGAGATTGACCAATTTCCGCAAATATGGAAACAGGGTTTCATAACAACTTGAAAAAAAAAGACGGAAAGCCTGGTTTTGAAGGTATTCGTCCTATTTCTCTCCTTCCTATATTCTCCAAACTATATGAAGGATTACTTGCAGATTGGCTATAAGAAATAATCCTACCTCTTACTGACCTGAGGCAATTCGGGAGCTAATACTTAATAGGGAAAATTCTCGAAAAGCCTAATTGCTGGCTAAATATAATTTCGATTGACCTTCAAAAAGCATTTGGCCTTGTTAGCCACATTATATTACTTAAGAAACTTGTCACCGAATTTAATATCAATTCCTTCCTGGTGGAATTGATTGCATCCTCCTTATCACATAGATCACAGGTAGTACCCGTACTAGGTAGTATCAGATTCATTATTTTTGTCCCCTTACTGTACACAATTGAAAATCCCAAGCTGCTCTCCTAGTTTCCCTCCTTTATTTAAATTATGATTAATATCCTCGTTAAAGAATTTCCTGACCGATAGAAATTCCTTGTATAGAAATTTAATATAAATTTCCTGCTGTAGAAATTTAATAAGCAACCCTATGAGCATCCTCAATGACATTGCAGACGATGCCTCGAACTTACATATGATAGTAAACCCCGTCCAAATCAATGATAATGCCAATATGTTTCCTTAAAATCCTACCCCGTCTTGTTAACCCTATCCCCCCAGGAATTTTTTGCGTCATCCTTTAGATTTTTTGGCGTCACAATTTCTTCTAATTTCAAGTGGGATATCCATGTGCAAGATATAATCCATAGAGCTAATGCGTCTATCGCCCTCCTTAAGATCCCAAATAAATTTAGTGTCCCCCTTTTGAATTCTTTAAGGATTTAAGCTTCCTTTGTCCACCGGATCTTGAATATAATGTCCAATTTGGCACCCCCTAATATCCCGCGAAGATCAGAGAAAATTGAATCCATCCAAAAAAAGCCCAACGAATAATTTTTCAAGAGGTTTCATACAAGAGGTTTAATTTTTCAAGAGGTTTCATACAAGAGGTTTAATTTTTCAAGAGGTTTCATACTCTTTTCTTCTAAAATACTCTCAAATACTCTCAATGCTCTAAAATACTCTCAAATTTTTATGCTCAGTAGATTACAAGACTGAAGCTACGTTCTGAATAGAGTCAAACTTTGCATCAGCAGATAAATTTCACGTCTCCCTATGAAACAAATCTTTGAGAGGGGTAAACACTCAGTTTACTTTTACTTTGGATCAGCGTTTCACCGACCAACAAAAGAGTCGAAGAAATTCAATCCCCAGGTTTTTCAATCATTGTATGAAAATACAAAACAGCATTTTCAATGAAAATATCCCCTAAAAAGGCGTTTAAAAAAATCTAGGACCAGCAATAATATCTAAGTGAGGGCAAATAACCAGATTGCAACACCCCCCCCCCCCACCCCTGCCCTCATTTATTTTTTCACTTTTTTAACCCTTTTTTAAATAAGCCTGTAAATTTGATCAATTATTGGCAACCTAGTCACAATTTGACACGTTTGACATGATGCCATGATTTCCCTTTTACAATAAATCCGAGATCCGTAATACTCAAAATTATATACTGCAATATCTGTTCTTCGTGAAATAACTTTCAAACTGAGGATTTAAAAAAAATGCTAGTAAATTCTCATAAGCGGAAGTACAGTCAGAACTTGAAATTTTCGGAAATTTATTACGTATTATGAGACAAAAGCTACGTTTTGACGGAAGTCAACTTAATAACGACGAATATTCGATTTGCTTCTGTTTCAAATCTGAGTAGCTACATTCGTTCATCCGGCTGGTAAAATTGTTGAGCTGAGCAGTTAATCATCACACATCCTGGCATCATTACCTTTTGCAATTTGTCCACAACTAGGAACATTTAAAGGTCATTTATTGTAGTTTCTAACCTATGTGAATTAACCTTCAAACCGGTAAAATGTTAGTAAAATATCACTAAAGTTGGTATTATAGTCAAGACTAGTAAAATATCACAAAAGGAGGTGTTAATACTTGATATTTTTGAAGGTAAGTTCTTAGACAAAACAATCTTCAAACAAAAGCGCTTCAAGAGAAACATCATTGAAAATTCCATAGGAAGAGCTATAATCGATACTTGAGATTTGGAGAAAGTTAATCATCATTACCCTTTGCAATCAACCCTTATTTTCGATTTTTTTTTATTAAACTCTGTAAGGAGGAGGTAGATTCATTACCAGAGATGACGTTTCAAATTATAGAGCAGAATACTACATTCTGGACAAGAATAAATGACATTTAAAAACAAAACTTTGTTTTCTTGTTGGTTAGGTAGGTGTAGCCTTTCAGCAACTTTTCTTAAAACGGTACTTGTGTATTGTAGCGACTCCATTCAAGGAGTTTGATCTAATCTATCTGCGTACAACCGATTTCTCTGTCTGCATTCGCAGATAGTTAGCTTAGGCACAGTGAAATAAACTACTACGTAGGTAGATATCAATTAGATATTTAATGTATAGAGTTGGTATTTTGGTTAGGTATTTAATATAGCAGGTTCTGGGGGGCCTGCTTCCCAGTAATTCTTTGTTGTAGTTTCCATAATGTTGTTCGTAAAGTGTTATATTTTTATCGTATTTAGGAATATTTCATTAGGATTAACCTAACTTCACTTCTTGAGTCGGGTTGCTATAATACATAAGTACCCTAAAAACTTCTTCGATCCGATAAAAACTAACATAAGGAAAAAGATTATGGATATGCCGAAGAATTTATCTTTGAACGTTCAGTACAAAAAAAAAAAAAAAAAAAAAAAAAAAAAAAAAAAAAACTCATTAGTCCAAAATACTACGACGGTGTAAGCCTAGATAAGTCCCTCAAGATAAGGAAACATGTTAAAAAAAACAATTTTTACTTCATAATATGCTGAATAATCAAAGTTAACACATTGTGCATGGGGAGAACCTTTATCTTCACTTCTTTCAGTGTTTTACACCTTTTCTACCAATTTTCTGTATGTATTCAATAATGCCTTGTTGAGTTTGGAAATTCATAGCGAAACAAACACAACATGCAAAGTTTGTTTATAGACGCCACTAGAAACATTACAGTGACGTTAACACGAAATTCATGAAAAAAGTCTATTGACTAAATAGACAGCGCTTTGTTTCAAAAACCGACAAGAATCTTCGGTTGACAATGCTGCATTTCGCAGATTTTTCAAAATTAAACAGAGTTTATTGCGAAAAATTTATGAAATTCTTAGAAAAACTGGAAAAACAATGAAAGAAGCGAAGAAAGATGTTCTCCTCATGCAAAACGTGCTAACTGTGATTATTCTGCTTAACATGTTTCTTTATGTGAAGGGACTTCTCTAGGCTTACTCAACTACGGCTAAATCCCTAGAAAATAGGTATTTCAGTAAAACTATCCAAAAACAAATTGTTGTGGCTTACCTGTGGTTGCTGCATATCTTCAACCTCTTTAGCAGCTAGTGTCAACTGCTTCTTCAATGCAGCAATGACACGGGATTGATCCTGGATTTGTGCTTGCAACTCAGCTCTGTCATCAAGTAAACTGCGGACCTGTAATATCAAATACTTACATTGAAATCAGTCGTCTAGGAAGACTATATTTTCTAAATAGCACTATTTTAGGAGATCTATACGCGTCTTTTCTTGGTGTGCAGAATAAATATCATATAAAGAATATAAACTTTAGTTTTGAAGACAATCTACCATCTCCATTTTGATAAAATGATACATCATAAAAAAAAGAACAAAACCGACCATCTGGATTGATGAATATCAACCTGACCAGAGCCAGCTGAACAATGCGTTTCGATAACAAAAATGGCAAGAATTTTTATACAATCACTTAATTTTCTTCACAGAATCGTTGAACATATGGATTCTGACTCTTCTGACAGCGACGAAACATATGATACTACTAGAATATTATTCCTATTGTCGAAGATCCTGCCCAACATTGAAGATCCTATTCCTGCCCAAACATGTCGGCTAGGTTGTATGCTGACAAAGACTGTTATCAACAGAGACGTACCCTTTGTAAATTGCTCTTTGTGTCCCTTTGGATCAGCAACAAGGCTTTTGCTTGTCTACTTACCATCAAGCACCTAATTTTCCCCACATCTTCCATGCAAGAAAAAGAAGTTTTGAAGATTATATTATAGTTTTTGGAGGGATTGGAGAGGAGCATGCGTAGCTATGTTAGACTCAAGCGGCTTGGTGCTACAGCGAGTTGTTAATAGTAGGAGTATTTTTGATTAAAACTGCTAAATTGTCCTGCTGGTTTCATGAAATCACAAAAAAAAGATCGCTTTTAACAGAGATTTGTAACAGTAACAGATTAGCTACAGAGCAACAGAGATCCAATAACAATCCTAATTATGGAATTAACCATGGAAACCAAATTCGGCGATCAAGATTGTCACGCCTACGGTGACAAAAACACCTAGTCTTTGTGCCTTGACTGCCTTTGTAGTTACAAAGGCACTGCCTTTGTAGAACTTAACTTTGTAGAACTCACTGCCTGTATTCAAGAACTGCCTTTGTAGTTCTTGAATGCCTTAACACATAACCAGTCATGCACATTCTGCCCAAGGGAAATCTGAGTCGTGTTTAGTTTATCAATATTAATTTTATCGACATATAGAGACAGTGCAACTTCTTTGTTCATAGGAAGCAAACCTAACTACAGGAAACTTAGCTAACGAAAAGGAAACTACAAACTATTTTCCTAGAAATGGAAACTAGTAAACTGAAGAAAACTCAAGTAAGGAATCATTGGAGACAGAACAATTCCTTCGTCCATAGAAAAGATACATCCACACAAACTTTACTGTCTAGAAAGGAAATATAAAGTTAAGATGTTAGGAATATGTAAAGATAATAAAAGAGCACATAAAAGATATAAAAGAATATAAAATAGAATATAAAAGATATAAAGAATATAAAGGAATATAAAAGAACACAAGACTCTTTTCATGTATTTCAGGTGCATCGATTTCATTCTTTTTTATTTCTTATTATTTCTATTTTTTATTATATGTCAAGTATATCTCCAGATAAAAACTCGCCATAAAGTCAATCTTTAGTTTGTGTCATCTGCAATAGTTTTACTGATCCCCTTTTGGAACAAACAGAGGTTTGGACTTCAGTTAGTTTCCTTTTGCATGCCACAGTCAAATATATATTAGTTTACAATAGACGACAGAAAGCCACGCCTTTTTTCTTCTATACAAGTTTTCTTCCCTAAGCTTTATAAATAATTTAATGTTTACTGAAGGAATTTTCGTCAGCTGCAGAGCAACCTCATAACTGCATGCGTATTGCCCAAACTTTTCTGTTACTTGGTATACAGTGAGGCAGCACATCTGTAGTTATATTCGTATCATTTCATTTGTATTTTATTTTTTCTTTATTTCTCAGTTTGTCTCGCTTGTTCAGAGGGAATGTAAATACAAGGCTATATCCAGAATTATGTGTAGGGTTGGCAAGTTTTTAATCCTGGCGGTTGCTGTGTTTGACTGAATAATTTAAATAGCTCCCCATATAGAATTGAAAAAAATTGTTGAAAAATCGTCGTAATATCGAATTTCTCGTTATGGTACTTGCCCCAAGCATATCCCTTGATATTCAGAGAAGAGGAGTGGGGATGTAATTTCAGAAAATATCGAATTGAATATATGTTGAAAAATCGTCGCAATATCAAATTTCTCGTTGTGTCACTTGCCCCAAGCCTATCCCTTGAGATTCAGAGGAGAGGATTGGGGATGTAATTTCAGAAAATATCGAATTGAAAAAATGTTGAAAAATCGCCGTAATATCGAATTTCTCGTTGTGTCACTTGCCCCAAGCCTATCCCTTGAGATTCAGAGGAGAGGATTGGGGATGTAATTTCAGAAAATATCGAATTGAAAAAATGTTGAAAATCGTCGCCATATCGAATTTCTCGTTGTGGCACTTGCCCCATGTCTATCCCTTGAGATTCAGAGGAGAGGATTGGGGATGTAATTTCAGAACATATCGAATTGAAAAAATGTTGAAAAATCGCCGTAATAATAAATTTTTAGTTGTGGTCCTTCCTCCTCATTGAATACATACTTAAAACGAAGACCAGGTCCTGTTTGGGCTGTGTTTTTTTTTATTGATTTTAGGAAAGTATGTAAGTGTGTAAGTATGTAAGTAAGTATATTGTAGTATAAATATAGGAACCAATTCTTTTCTTTTTTGGATTCCACTTCTGTTATTCAATTTGTTTAATTGCATATTACTTTTTTATTTTTTACTATATATCCATGTTTTCACTTTTTCGTCGGATCTTCATCTAATTCTCTTTAAATTGCCCAAAACAATTTCAAAGTTTTTTTTTTATTATGCCTGCGAAATTAATGTTTGTATCTTATCTCCTTTTCTGCTTTAAGCTCTTCTTCTGCGAAATGGAAAGCATCTTCAACTTATCTTCAACTTGAGAACAATAATAATAACATAATACAGTACGATTACTTCTATGAAATGGTTCTACTGGAATAAAGGAATAAAAAACATCGAAAGCTATTCTATAATAACAGCAAAATTAATAACAGCAAAAAAAAGGAAAAAAGGGCTTAGATAATATGCATGATATACAAGGGGGTAAGTTTTTGTTTCTTCAGTTTTAGTGTAGGAAGAGAGGGATAATCAGTCCATAAGAGGAAGATATATAAACTCCCTCTCTCCGTCAGAAAAATTCCTCCTAACAATTCCATTCTCAATCTTTCAATAGAGAATTTCTCTCGCTAAAAATTCCCCATGAAGAATTTCTACCGTGAAAATCCCCCCCCCCCCCGGAAATAAAATTCGTCTTAACATCGCCACATGTAAAATTGAGTTGGTAAAGAGAAAGTACGACAAACAAAAGCAACATCGAATTTCGTTCTGGCAGCAACATCGAATTTCGTTATTTTTTACTTTATGTTTTTGAGTTAATATTGAATGCCATTTCTGTCATCCCTTCTTCTTAGGTTATAATATTTTTGTGGGAATCATCAAATTAAATATATCGTATTCTAAGATCCGACAAATAGGAAGCAGATTATATTTTTGCTTACAATGACGAAACAATGGAGAATAATACTTACAATTTACTCTTTTAATAGGCTACAAAACGATTCTATGAGAGGAAGGGTTTGGTAAAATTTGTAAACTTCATAAAAAATTTCTACCTTTTCGCTTTGTGTCCCAACAGTTTTTAATTAAAATAGGAAGCCAGCCTTTTGAATTCCATTTTCCATTTTAAAAGCTGTCGGAAAACAAAAATTCTCTATTAGATCTCTCTCTCTCTCTCTTTATCTTTTATTGGTTTATCGTTTTTTATTTGTTAGCTAGTATTTGTTTAGTATTCATTCCCTATCGTTTTCCCTAAACGACATATTCCCCGTCGTTTTCAGGCCCCAGAGCATTTGTGGGGATCAGTAAATTATGTTTCCTGATGACATTTGTATTTTTTTATTATTGTAATATATTTTATATTATTGGATTATATTTTATGGTAAAATCCGATAAAACGGAAATAATTTTTTTGGTTATCTGTTTGTCTTTTATTAGGTCAGAAAAAAATACCGTCATAGGAGGGGGGGGGAAGAGGCATTGGAAAATTTGTAAACTTCAGAGAACACACTTAAGTTTCCAAGAATTTTTTTTCTTGTCGTTAATCAAATAAAAACCGCTGATAACTATGAACGATGTGTTTCCTGTTGGAAAAACAAAACTAACCCGTTGGCAACAGTCTTGACTTTAAGACTTTAAAGTCATAAAGACTTTTAAAGTCTTTAAAAGACTTTTAAAGTCTTTAAAGACATAAAGACTTTTAAATAAGAATGAATTTCGAATTCATAAAGCTTTTGTGGGAATTATTAAATTGAATTCATCGTATTCTAAGATCGGACAAACAGGAAGCAGAATATATTTTTGCTTCCAATTTGCTATTTAATAGGCTAGAAAAAGATTCAATGAAAGGCAGGGTAGGGTTTGGCAAAATTTATAAACTTCAGAAGAGAATTTGTACCTTTTCACTTTGTGTTCTAATAGTTTTTAATTCCAATAGGAATCCAGCCTTTTTAAGTCTTCTATTTTAAAAGCTGACAGAAAACTAAAATCCTCTATTTCATCTCTCCCTCTTTTTATATTTTATTGATTTGTTATTCTTTATTTAGTAGCTGGTGTTTGACTAGTATTCGTATTCGCTCCTTTTCAGGACTTAGAGCCTTTGTGGGGATCAGTGAATTATGTTCTTCTGATGATATTGTATTTTTATAATTATTGTTTTATATTTTATATTATTAAGATATGTTTTATATTATTGAAGAAATAACGGAAATACAAAATTTTTGTTGCTATCTGTTTGCTATTTAGTAAGCTAGAAAAAATGCCTGCATAGGGGAGAGGGCATTAGAAAATTTGTAAACACTTCAGAGAAGACATTTGAGTCTTCAAGAATTTTTTTTTCTGTCGTTATCCAACTAAAGATCGCTGATAACGACAAACGATGTTTTCCCATAAAAAAAAAAAAAAAAAAAAAAAAAAAAAAAAAAAAACGTCGGCAACTGTCTTGTCACCTTCATGCAAAGACTCGTAAATAAGAATGAATTTCATTGGTTGGCTTCGGCTGGCCTTTTATTTTCTTTGTGACCAATGAACTAAGTCGGGATGAAATTTAAAAAGATGGATTTCAACACTAACTAGCGGATTTGGTCGCTCCAGAGGTAAGGCATAAAATACTTTAAATATAGTTTACGATCTAATCTAAAATAATCTAAAAGTCATTGTCTAATAATCTAAAAATAATAAAAAAAATCTAAATAATAAACAAAAATCTAAAATAATAAAAAAAATAAAAATAATCTAAAATAAATAAAAATAATCTGCAAAAAATCTAAAAATAAATGATCTAATCTAAAAATAATTTTTACCTGGGCAGCAGCTTGTTTTTGCCTTTTCCTTATTTCCTTAACAGTTTCTCCTAAGCGATCGTTTCGCCCTTTGATGGTTTCAAGTTCCACTGTTTTCATCGCCAAATCTTTCTCTTTGCTTCTAATTTGATCACGCTGCTTATCCACCAGCTCACGGAGTCGATTGTATTTAGCTATAACACTTTCCAGCTCATTTTCGGCCGTATCTAAAGCATAATCAACGTATGATCAATCAGTAGCTTTAAACATACGAAAACGCAGGAGAAGAGTACCCCCTCCCTCAATATTGGTATGAAGTACCCCAACACAACAGTAAAGAAGTGTTCTCGGAGAACACAAGTTTTTATTTCATTTTTTACCCTCCGATGATAGGAAAAGCCCCCCCCCCCCACACCCACAAATCTCTCAATTTTTCCAACAATCTACCAATATAATTACCTGTCAGTAATTCCAAACCAATCACCGATCTTCAGCTCTGAAAAATTGCGTGACGTTAACCAACGAGCACCTGAAGCCATGTAAATACTCAATATACCAGTAAATTCGACTAAAATGGTGACAAAATTCATATTACTTTTGCTAAATATACCCTGTTTTGCTCAGGGCTAGGAGATCAAGTTGAAAAATTCATGAAATCTTTTTGTTATGGTGGTGTGGAATCCGAACTCTGTGTTGGAGGGAAGGGGTAAAAATCTAATTCTCAGGTCTTCACAAGAGTTATACGCAACTGATTTTCTTTTTAATTTCCTATACCATCTATACATTTACCATTATAAATTTTTGGCAAATACGTCCCTATCCCCAATCTTCGAATAGACCCATAAACCGGTAGGTGAACGGGTGACACCCCTTAAGGCTTCCAACAAACTTGTTGGAATTGCCCAATTCAATTATTTGCTACATACTTTCATTGTTAAATCGATCAAAACTACAAAATTATTGTAGGTAAAATTATCTGGTAAAATCTGGTAATCTGGTAAAATTATACCGTTCATCAAATAGGGTATTTTAATCCTAAAGTTGAAAAAATGATTAAATTAAACTGGAAATGTTCCATAATACTAACAGTAAAGTCTAAACACTACAGTCGAATGTTAAAGTGGCAGAACGAATAAATTAAACTGGAAATCTTTCATGGTAAAAATTAAGAAATTTTTACTGAAAAGAAAAGGTAAAAGGTAAAAAAGGTAAAAAAAGGCAAAAAAGGTAAAAAGGTAAAAAAAAAGAAATTTTTACTGAATATGCCAATCGAGGATCAATCAAATTACTCAGTTTCTTTTCTTCAAATTTTTAGCCTAAGTTTGAGCTTTGTTGAACTATTGGCTGTATAAGCTGAACAGGCTTAATAAACATTGTTTTATTTACATTATTAAATTAAAAAAACAAGTTTTTTTAACTGAGAGTAAGGAGGGACATTAAAACTTAAAACGAACAGAGATTATTCCGTATATGAAAGGGGCTGTCCCCTCCTCAACGCCTCGCTCTTTACGCTAAAGTTTGACTCTGTCTCACAACTTTATTTTTTAAAACAATAAAAAACTTTAGCGTAAAGAGCGAGGCGTTGAGGAGGGGACAGCCCCTTTCATATACGGAATAATTTCTGTTCGTTTTAAGTTTTAATGTCGTTCCTTACTTTCAGTTGAAAAAAACTTGTTTTTTGAATTTAATTTCTGTTCATTTTTCAATTAATGCACCTTTCATTTTGGCTCACTGTCACTGAATAAGTAAAACAAAATTTGCACTTTAATTTCACTTTTCTTTTGCTAAATGGCTTTCTGTAAATTTGGTTTTGACGTAATTTAAAAAATTAACTTACGCAACGAACTTCTATATTCGTGCATTTTTATTACGTATATTAGGGGTTTCGCCCCCTAGTCAATACCTCGCTCTTTACGTTAAGTTCAAATCGCGTTCCAATTCTTTAAGAATGCCTCCTTAATCGCAAAGGCTGTTAATTAGAATAAATATATCTGATGAAAGTACAAAAAAAATGTTTTATATTTAATTGCTGATTGTTTTTAAATATACGTAACTTACGAATTAACTTACGTATCGAACTTGTATATCCATATATTTTTAATACGTGTATTAGGGGGGTTTTCCCCCTAGTCAATACTTTGCTGTTCAAGCTAAAGTTCGAATTTTGTTCCAATTCTTTGAAAATGACCCCTTAATCACAAAGGCCGTTAATTAGAATAAATAGCTCTTATGAAAGTACTAAAAAATCTTTGGCTTAAGAGCGAGGTATTGACTAGGGGGTGAACCCAATCATATACCTAATATTTTTTGCTTGTTTTAAGTTTTGATGTTGCTCCTTACTTTCAGTTAAAAAACTATTTTTTTTTATATATTTAATTTCTGATTTTTTTTAAAACAATGCTAGGAAATCCGGCACCCCCTTCATAGCAATGTCCCTTCCCCCATGAAAACTTCCTTCATGGAACGATCCTCCCACATAACCCCCGACCTCCCCCCACCTCCACAAGAAAAATACCCCCTGAAAACGTCTGTATACTTCCCAATAACCAATACTATATGTTAACATTGGGTTAAGTTCTTAACTTTCAGCCATCCCCCGGGGACGTCGGGCAATTAAGTCATCCTAAAAGACACAGTTATCATATCTTCGACCATGCTGAACAAAATGGCTATCTAAAAATTTTTATCGGGTGACTTTGGGAAAAAAATTAGCGTGGGAGGGGGCCTAGTTGCCCTCCATTTTTTTGGTCACTTAAAAAGGGCACCAGAACTTCTAATTTTCGTTCCAACGAGCCCTCCCATGATATTCTAGGACCACTGAGTCGATACAATCACCCCTGGAAAAAAAATAAAATAAACATGCATCTGTGATCATTCTTTTGGCAAAAAATACAAAATCCCACATTTTTGCAGATAGGAGCTTGAAACCTCTACAGTAGGGTTCTCTGATAAGCTGAATATGACGGTGTGACTTTCATTAAGGTTCTATACCTTTTAGGGGTCTTTCCCCCTTTTTATTTAAAATCAGCCAAATTTTCACAGGCGCGTAACTTTTGATGGGTAAGACTAAACTTGATGAAACTTATATATATATATATATATATATATATATATATATATATATATATATATATATATATATATATATATATATATATATATATATATATATATATATATATATATATGAAATCAGCATTAAAATCTGATTCTGTTGATGTATCTATTGGTATCAAAATCTCGTTTTCTAGAGTTTCGGTTACCATTGAGCCGGGTCACTCCTTACTTACAGTTCGTTACCACGAACTGTTTGATCTTGACAATTCAAAGTTTAAAATGAGAGATAAACCTTAGAATAAAATAATTAAAACAATTTAGCTTAAAATAAAGAATAAACTAATATTTTAGTTTAAAACATAAGATAAAACTCACCATTCAGCAAGGAATAGTGATATAAATAAAAATTTTATCATAAATGACATATTCGTCAGTCGGGTATCAAAAGGTCGTATCTCTATAATTGTAAATTTTCAGAAGAGCAAACAAAAAACTTCTCAACTTTTTTATTTCCCCCCTGATAACCATAAAACAAAAAAGAATTGACATGGAAAGTCACTGCATATCAGTTTGTTTTTATTTTACAGTTATCAGAAGGGAAATAAAAAAGTTGTGAGGTTTTTGTTTGCTCTTCTGAAAACTTAGAATTATGGAGATACGAGCTTTTGATACCCGACAGACGATTTATAATACAAAAAAAAAAGAAGTTCCCTTCCCTGCCTATAAACAGTGAATGTTACAATAAAATAATAAAAACAAAAAACCAACTGAAACTAATTAAAACTAATTAAAAAAGAAACTAACTAAAACAAAAAAGAAATAACAATACTTAGTTTTTAACAAAAAAAAAAAAACTCCTAATTTTTCAAGGAATGGTAAGCTTAGAATTTAAATTAGTTTTCAGTGCCCTTGTTACAACAAGATTAGATAATGGGAGACGCTTTTTACCCTTTAGATCCGTGATTTACAACGTAGTGTGCAGGCTCCACCGGTGGGTATGGCAATATCTTGAGGGGTCATGCGCAGGACCTGCACCCTTTGGTGCAGTCACCCTTTGGTTGACTAAACTTTAGAGCCTTAATTTAGAAAAGAAAAACATTTTGATGTGAATGGCGTCGCATTCATATGCATTTAAAAGAACAAAAAAGATGTAAAATTTGGAATAGCAAAATTTAAATAGCCTATTACGGGGGGAGGAAAGGCACCAGGATTTTAGAAATGCCTAGGTCAGGTATGGTCCAAAATCGGCTGGCAGCCACTGCTCTAGATTCTCCTACCTTCCTTAGCAACACAACTGAATTTTGCAAATACCTACTTTTGGGTGTAGTTTTAGAAAAGAAAAACATTTTGATGTGAATGGCGTCGCATTCATATGCATTTAAAAGAACAAAAAAGATGTAAAATTTGGAATAGCAAAATTTAAATAGCCTATTACGGGGGGAGGAAAGGCACCAGGATTTTAGAAATGCCTAGGTCAGGTATGGTCCAAAATCGGCTGGCAGCCACTGCTCTAGATTCTCCTACCTTCCTTAGCAACACAACTGAATTTTGCAAATACCTACTTGTAGGTGTAGTTTCAGTATTTTCTCTCTCTTTCAACGAAACACAAAGTCTTCTATTCTCTTCTTGTAAACGAGATATTACGTCAGACAGTTCCCGACACTCTTGACGCCAAGTGTCCTCCAGAATTTCTAATTCCTGAAAATAGAAAGTTCAGACTGAGTTCAAAGGCTGGAATAATATTAAACCTGCTAAACAAAACCCTTTTTTAAGATGACAACAATGTAAAGTTGGATTTGGAAATTATAAATTGGAGAGTTAGATTGGAAGTTGGGTTATTGATTCACTTTAAGTATTGGAAAAATGATACAAGCGTTGAAGCTAAGAATCTATTAAGAAAATCTGTTAGGAATCATTTGTCAGCATGAGAGAAAACAAAGTTAAGAAATGTAATAGAAACTTGAATTTGCATCAACGAAAACAAATCATTTAACAGACATTAATACGAATGCAGGCTCCCACGGCGTCAATGAAGTTAATAAAGCTGTCCAAAGTTAATAAACCGTTTTCCTCGCATAACTTTGTTGATGTTGGTTATTTGCTTTGAAAAAATGCTGTAAAGTCAAAAAGGTGAAACTTTTATGAGCGGGTGCGCAGGTATAAAGAGGAAAGTTTTTTCTTTCCTCTCATGTAATATTCCCTGCCTCCCCCCCAGCACCAGACCCAGGTGTCCCTATAGTACAGCCTGTTGATGTTGAGGCGAAAAAACGTAAACTAAAGAGAACTTCAATATGCCCTTAAAAAAACGATCCTTGAACTTATTGATGAACAACAATTCGGAAACATGAAAGGCTTATCAACGACACATTACCTGGTCATTCTTCTCAATACTGTATACAAACTACTTGACGAGCCAGATATCTGGCTAAATCACCTTTTAATCGACCTCCAAAAGGCTTTTGATCTGATTAGTCATAACGTTTTAGTTGACAAATTTCTGAATGAATTTAATGTACCCCATTTTCTAGTCAATATTATTGCATCTTTTCTGTCATATAGGAGTCAAGTTATTAAGTATACAAAATTGTTTATTCTGATTCATTTCCTATTCCTTGTGGAGTTACACAGGGTACGTTATAAAGTCCTTCACTATTTTTAGTAATGATCAACAATCTTCCAAGTGAACAAGCCTGTTGATGGAACTTTCTGGATGACATGCCATTGCTCGAAAAGTGCAGAAGAAATTTTAATAACAGTCCAATGGAAATTTTTAAAGATATTGAGAGTGAAGCAGCCCAGTTAAAAATGAAAGTTAATTCCCATAAATTTAATATTATGACTTTTAAATAACTTAAATCAAAGCTAACATTTACAACCCCAATACCCAATAAAATAATTACAACAAAAACTGAACTCTTAGGGGTCACACTGACTAGCGATTTGAAATGGGAGGCCCAAATTTCCTCTATTGTTAAACAGGCTAGTACATCTTTGTCTCTCCTTAAGTTCTTTGTAAAAATTTTATCCCCAAAAGCACATAGCCTCCGTCTTTACACATCTTTTATTCATCCACTGATTGAGTATGCTTGCCCGGTGTGGCATTTTGGTCTTACGGTGGATCAGTCCGATAGACTAGAAATTATCCATAAGAAAGCCCTGAGAAATATATACAGTCAGGAAAAAGTGCCTTACATTCTCCTCCTCAAGGAATTCCGTCTCCCTACCCTGGCAGCCCGACGTGTAACTCTTTGTGCCAATTTTGGAAATAATCTGCGTCGTAACCCACGCTTTCAATGTATACTCCCAGCCCCTCATTCCCCTCCAAACCCTCGTTTACCCCGATCAAAAGCACAGAAAATTGCGGTTTTAAATTCTATCCAAATCCTCGTCCAATCCCTACTGGAAGCCATCTAACTTCCTAGCTGGGCTAGCAAGATTGATGTGCATTTGAAGGTGGCACAGCAACAGGTTACATATCAACAAGCACTTTTTAGTGCATTTGGTCCAAATAGGTATCTTACCCAGTTTTGAGCTGCCTAAGATTTTCTGTTGTATTTCCCACTGTTTTGTTCTGACTGGATTGTCAGCTAAACGTTTTTATCGTCACTTTAATTGTCGCGTTTTTTTTCACGTTTTGTACAGGAAAAGAAAACAAGTTCGTTCGAATACATGAATATAACAATTATGGAAATTTTCCTCTTTCGTCTAACACAATTATTCTCCATTTCAAGGCAGATGTTTGGCTAAGTTAGTGAAGTTGGTTAACGTGACAACTTTAGTTCCCTAGGTTTAACTTCCTCTAATTTCCCCTCAAATCTAAACTTTCCCAGCCTCCACATTTTAAGGATTTGAAACATTTGCCTAGATAATATTGCCGTCTCTGTGTTAGAACAGCTTATTATTATGTAGACGTTCTAAAATACTGCAAGGAAACTCAAAGTCTATCTAGCCTTTGAGATGTATGTTTCTGAGGTATGGAGAGGTATGTAGCCTCTGTGTTAGAACAGCTTATTATTATGTATACGTTCTAAAATACTGCAAGGAAACCCAACGTCTATCTAGCCTTTGAGATGTATGTTTCTGAGGTATAGAGAGGTATGTAGCCTCTGTGTTAGAAAAGCTTATTATTATGTATACGTTCTAAAATACTGCAAGGAAACCCAACGTCTATCTAGCCTTTGAGATGTATGTTTCTGAGGTATAGAGAGGTATGTAGCCTCTGTGTTAGAACAGCTTATTATTATGTATACGTTCTAAAATACTGCAAGGAAACCCAACGTCTATCTAGCCTTTGAGATGTATATTTCCGCTGTCACAGTTATTGCTAATAATTTTCTATTAACTCGTCGAAACTATCTTTTAACTATCTTTTATATTTTAACTATGAAAGGTTAACTATCAAAATCTTTCTTCTAAAAATTCACCAAAACTGTTAAATGGGGGGAAAACTTACTGAAGGAACATTCATACGTAAACAAAGATTTGGAACATCATTTCAAACTGCAAAATAACCATAAAAATAACACTAAAAAACTGTAAGACACAAAAGTCGCCCAAAGTTACTTCTTAAATTAAGACATTTCCAAGTTCAGTTCTTCAAAAAGCTTTTATTTGCCGTCCCACCAACAATTTAGCCAACAATGTATCGAAATGTTAGACAATTTCAATTACAAGTGTTGTATGTTACGTCGTGGAGGTTACTTCTTGAATTAAGATATTTCAACGTTCAGTTCTTAAAATTTTTCATTTGGCGTCCCGCCAACAATTTAGCCAACAAAGTATTGAATTATTAGACAATTTCATTAACAATTATTAGCAGCGTTGTATGTTACCTCATGGAAGCGCATATATAAATAAATGGTAACTAACCTTCTTTTCGTTTTTTCCTTTTTTTTTTGTTAAAACAGCAAATACATGAATTAGACTAGAAAAGAATCAGCCAATATAAAATTCACCTTTTCAAATTTTTGTCTATCAACTGCCTTCTCATGTTTATCGTTCTCCATATTGACAAGAGTTGATCTCAATTCATTGATCAATGAAGAATCTCGATCACTTTTGCTTGAATGCTTCTCTAACTGCTCCAAAACGCCAATGACCTAAAATTAATACACAGCTCCATTTTTAGGGCTTACAAGAACAGAGGGGATCGAGGGGGCAATAAACCCCTCCACAACAGCCTCCTGTACTTAGGATAATTTCTGTTCATTTTAAGCTTTGACGTCGGGCTTTGCCGTCACGTGAAAGGGCTACTTTATCTGTTTATTTAGTCTTAAATCCCAGTGATAGATTCTAGGCTGTTGTATAGTTTCTAGGCTGTAGTTAATCCTAAGATTAACTACACTGTAAAGTCAGAAAATGGATAGTAAAAGATTAACTTTCTGGATTTTATCTTATCAATATATTTTAGAAAATCTGACTGCGATAGGTTCTAGGCTTTACATTAACTCCTAAGATCATCTACACTGAAAATTCAGAAAATGGTTAGTAAAAGGTTAACTTTCTGGGTTTTATCTTATCAATTTATTTTAGAAAATCTAATACCATATTAGAGGCTCTATAGTGGTACAATTTTGGTAAAGAGTGATTTGGCTTCTGTCTTTATGCTGTCTCTTTTGGCCTAATCATATACAACAAATGGTAGCAGAAAGCTAAGGAAGGGCAAACCCTATGCTGGACACAGTGGATTGAATTCTGCTTCACAATGACACAGGGTTCAATCCTAGATACCCTTCTTCAGGGGACTGAAATTTCATGGAGATCATGCTTCTCCAAATAATAAAACAAGAAGAAGAAAATGACTTGCCGATCCTAAGAGCTAAAATTCCGTTCTAAACAATTCTTCCAAAACTCAGATAATATCAAATTGAGCACCATTTTATAAATGGTGCTAATTCATAACTAACATAATTAGTTATGTTAGCTAACTAACATAACATAATTCATAATTCATAACTTACCCAGTTAATTGGGTAAGTATTACCCATATAACTGGGTAAGTATGCATTTACAGAGCAGCATTTTTGTATCAATATTTTATTGTTATCCGAAACACATCGCGCACAGCGGATACAGCACAGACGAAGAACTGTCCATATCGAATTGGTTCATTTCTAATCTTTAAAATACCGCACAAGTCGTAAAACTGGAAGCATAAATATGAGTACTCTTTTCCTTTCGTTACAGATCCATATAAATATTCCAACGCAGCCTTTAAACTGTAATAACACATCAACTTTCTGCTAGAAACGAATCAAATTTGAAGAAAATTCTCAAAACGACCGTTTTTGCACTAATGCTGTCTCAACTTCAGACTTAGGCAATCAAATCTGAACATGTAGCATACTTTTTCAACTCAAATATTACTCAGGTATTGACTTTCATTTCTTTCACATTCTATAGATAGTAATTTGATACTGTTTTTTAATCCAAATTATTTACTAAGTATCCTTGCAGATATCTAGATATTTAACTTTTAAGTCTTAATTCAGTAAAAGAAGGAAATGAGACTGAATATTCCAGACCCTTCCCAAAACTTGATTCAGTAAAAATTAAAATAAATTTTAATTCACAATCTAATAAAGTTAAAATTACACCTAAATAAACTTCAAAGCCAAAATAATTAAACACACCTAAAATAATTGCTTAAAATTAAAAGAATTAATTTAAATCTAAAATAACAAATGCATGTCGGTTCTTCAGTTTTGCCGATACGAGTATATTTATTTCTGAAGTATTTTTTTTTTAAATTATGTTTTGTATTCCCACTACAACATGAAGTAATCTTGTGAACATACCTTGAGTTATCATTAATATGTTTAATTATGTGTTTTGTGTGTAATTATGAAGGAAGTGTACAAATTAGTATTAAAATAAATTATTACTTAGTATCTAATAATTAACATGTTGAATTGATATCTACAGGGGACAGGCTAAACTATCCCAAACATCACTTGTATAGACATTCAAAATCCGAAATTTTCCAATAGACTTTTTAGCTTACAAGAGACAAGATTGCCAAGTATCGTTCATCTTATGAAGAAAAGAGGCGGTAATACATTCTGGGAACAATCATCTTATGGAGAAATTATGTGGCAATACATCCTGGCAACAAGCCCAGTCTTAAGTTGGTTTTAATTGGTAATTTAGATTTTTACTACAGTGGGTGGTGTCAACTCGTAATATTTTCCTGAAAGCTTTTCTTCTATATTTGTTATTCCTATTAGCGGCAAGAGAGCTCGTAAGACCAATTATGCCACAAATGATCCAGCCATATTACCACATATTATTACCAGCACAGAGTATAAGTATACTCTGTCTTATTTCAGAGTATAAGTATATTTCAGTTTTATTTCAGAGTTCAGAGCAAACACATCTAAAATCTTACATCTTATGAACATTATTAAATCAGTGAATTTCGTAACAACAATTGGCTTGGGATTACAGTGACGTATAATCCTGTCCTGTGTTTATCAATTAATTCGTGGTGATAGACTTCTGGCGAGAAGTGGATATTTTTCTTGAAGCTTTTGGTGAATTTGAGATTGGATAATTACTAATTGGATATTTACTTTTCGTGAACTGGGATGTCAGAAAACGGTGGTGAAGCTTAGCATGTTCCACGGATCACTGGGCCAGCTTTCCATAGAGTTGATAGCCATTGCAGCCGTGGGCCTGCCAACGTAAAGATACGTCTATTTCCTGCCTTTTCTTTGAAGCCGTGATGCCCTTGTTTCATGATGATGACCTTGCCCTGGCAAGCTTTGCAGGATATCCTTTATGGCCAGTCAGAATTCTCCGTTCTGTCACAGATAAATCTGGTCGATTTAAGCACCAAGTATTTTGCTACGGATTGCATGAAGTTGAAATGGTTTTGGAACAAAATTTAAAAAATTTCGAATCAAACAAAACCGAAGTTATGAAAAAAGTTGGAAAGGGAATTAAAGGCGCTTTTGAGGAACTTGCTCTCAGCCCACTTGTATATAGAAATTCGGCTACAAGTTCAGATACTTCGGGGCTTATTGAGCGAACTCTTAAAGATGTAGCAGTAACAAAAGAAAATATGAAACAGGCTATTGCGCAGAAAGTTAACGAAGCACTTAAAATTCACCCCTCGACCGCACCATCCGCTGCTGAAATTGAAAAGATAATTGGTGTAGTTCACGATGCGACAATATTGAAATTTACTCCGAGGGATTTGACAGGATTGAAAAAGACCTGAAAATATGTCAGAATCAACTGGAATTACTTGAAAATCGAGTGCTAGAGTTGAAGCCAAGCTTGATGATGCTGACCAAGAGTCGAGACTGGAAACACAATTATTCAATGGTGTCAAACAACCCCCCAGTGTTGAAGTAAAAGATGCAACAAGGAATATTATACGCAATAAGATGGCTTTCTCAGGTATTGCTGATAGCGATGTTATATCTGTGCATAGGTCTCGGCTGAACTCTGATGATAGCCGCTCTGATAAAATTGCTCCAGTTATAGTGAAGTTCAAAGACCGCCACACAGCTGTGAAAGTTTTTGCTTGCAGAAAAAAACTTGTGAACACGAAGATTTTTGTGGCTGAGAAACTAGCAAAGAAAAAAGAGAATTGTTGAATGCTGCAAGGAAAAAATACGGCAATAAGTTCGTGTGGTCAAACCAAAGTCGGATTTATGTCCGTCCGGAGAATGCAACTTCTGCTCGTAGACGTTCGTCTTTTAATGACATTTTCGATCGTGATTAAGTGTCCTGTTTTTTTTTTTTTTTTTTTTGTGTTTTAATTTTGAGTCTTTCTATGTGTTTATTTATTCTTCTTATTATTATTCTTAAATTATTCCTATTTCCTTTTTTTTCAGTTTACGTATGGGTTTTATTCCGTATGAAGAAAATAAGATAGTGGCTTTTTATTTTACTTTTTTATTATGGTTAGTCTACTCCCGATACCTCGGTTAGAGTTACTTGAAAAAAATTCGCTCTCAGTTGATGATGTTTTATCACATCAGATAGGTCTCCATTTTCAAGATCGAATTGATGAATGCCCAAAGCCACTCCGTCCTAGCCGCTACGTTCGTTTTGAAGAGTTTGGTGAAATTAAAAAAGAAATGTCGGCTTTTGAAGAAGTAGTTCAGTTTTTAAGTAATATTGATAGTGTGATTGATGTTTTTGGAATTTGTGAATCATTCTTGAGTATGTACAGTCTTCTCTCTTCCTTCTCTTTTCCAGGTTACCAACTGATATCAAAGTCGCGGCAGTCAATGGGGCGCGGGGGTCTTGCATTTTTGGTGAGAGAGGGATTGTATTTTAAGGAAAGGGAGGACCTTTATTTATGGAATGAAGGCAAGATTGGAATTTGTTCTATTGATATTGAAATAGATAAATATAGAAAGTTAATTGTATGCCTGGTTTTTAGACCCATTGGTGCTCATCATTTTTTCAGGAGTTTGATCAGTTTTTAAGTAGGGTCCAGTCTAGTCGATCGGACTGCGTTATTTTGGGTGATTTTAACTTTGATTTATTGAATTTAAATGGTTCTAATTTAGAATTTTTAAATCTTTCGTTATCTTATGATTTGTGCCTAGTGAATCTGATTCCTTCCTGTATCACTGCTCAGTCAGCAACACTAATTGATAACATATTTGTTTCTTCAAACCTATTGAGGCAAGCATTCTGTGATGTTCTCCTTCAACCTGCTTCTGAACACCACCCGATTGTTTGTATGATAAATAGTATTAAAACTTCGGCTAAAAACCTAAGAAAGAGAGTTTATAGAGATATGAGAAATAATAACTTGAGAAAGCTGAAAGAGCAAGTTAGTACTATAGCATGGGATGAAGTTAGCGAAGAGCAAAATGCAACTACAGCGTTCGACAGGTTTATGAATATTCTCTTACCGGTATATGAGGTGTCTTGTCCTCTGAGGAAAATGAGGAAAAAGAAAAATGAGCCAAGAAAGCCATGGGTGACCACAGAATTGCTTGAAATGATGGAAATGCAAAACTAGCTTTTTGAAAAACATTTACAGAGCCCATAAAATGTGAGTTTATTTGACGAATTTAAGCGAGTGAGAAACAAAGTTAACCATAAGCGTCGCAGTGAGAAAAAAGCACATTATGCTTCTGCTTTTGATGGTAAAAGTAGTGGTGGTACATAAAGGAACCTGGCGACTAATAAATGAGGTTTTAAAAGGGAATACTAATGATATTGATGGAGTAAAGAGTCTGTTGGTGAATGGAAGTGAGATCACTGATAAATAGGAAATGGCAGATGAATTCGGAAAATATTTCACGAACATGGGCGAAAGTACTAAGGAAGAAGTAGCTAAAAAGTCTGGAAGACATCT
The DNA here is from genome assembly GCF_049724085.1 of Artemia sp. Qi Xiang Cuo. Taxonomy (NCBI): domain Eukaryota; kingdom Metazoa; phylum Arthropoda; class Branchiopoda; order Anostraca; family Artemiidae; genus Artemia; species Artemia sp. Qi Xiang Cuo. Next base: position 8,905,080 of record NC_142805.1, read on the forward strand.
GGAAAAGTCCTTTATAGATAATCGAGGCGAAGGGCGCAGTTTTTCGTTCGAGACGTGCACAGCAAAGGAGATCGAGAGCACAGTGAAAGGACTGAAGTCCAACTCGGCCGGAATAGATGGACTTAATCTTAGAGCTGTAAATGCTATCCTAGTTTATATATTACCTTGTCTACTTCATTTGATAAATCTGTCACTCCAGACTGGTGAATTCCCTAGTGGTCTTAAACTGGCAAAGGTAATACCACTGTATAAAGGAGGCAACAAACAAGAACTATCGAATTGGCAACCGATTTCGTTACTGCCTATTTTTTCTAAAATCTATGGAAATATAATTCACAGGAGTCTTTATGAATATTTGGATAAGCTAGGAATATTGTGTGACAGCCAATTCGGATTCCGCAGTAAACATTCTACTACCCATGCTGTTCACCATCTTCTGAATGTAGTCAATGGAGCTCTTGAAAAAGGTTTTATTCATTTAACGATCTTTGTCGACTTCAAAAAAGCCTTCGACACAGGATTTTGAGTTGCTGCTATGTCGCCTATCTAGTCTGGGGATAAAAGATGTTTGCTTGGATTGGTTTAAATCATATTTGTATGGAAGGTCAACTAAAGTAATGTTAGGTGACATCGTTAGCGGAGTCTATCCTGTAAAATGTGGAGTTCCACAGGGCTCAGTCCTGGGTCCGTTACTCTTTCTCGTATACGTCGATATTCTGAGGTTCTACATGCCTGAAGCAACTGTTACAGCATTTGCAGATGATACTACTTTGACTATTTCTGCACGGTCACTGGAAGAACTAGTAGATAAAGCAAACCGAACGCTGGAAAACCTTTTGTTTTTTACCTCCTTGAGTTATCTTGGTGTTAATACTTCTAAGACAAATTATATGATTTTTAGTAGGGTAAGAAAAATTGTAAATAGTGCTTGTATAGTATTTGAAAATTTGTCGCTTTCACAAGTTTTTGAAAATAAATATTTGGGAATTTATGTTGATTACAATTTTAGTTGGAAGAAACACATAAATATGATTTCTTCTAAACTTGCACGAGGTCTTGGAGTGATGCGGCGTTTGAAACACGTGTTACCTTTAACTGTTTTAAGAACTATATATCATACTGTTTTTCACTCTTTTATTGTTTATGGTTGCTGTATTTATACATCTAATTTTTCTTCAAATATTAAAATACTGCAGATTCTTCAGAATAAGGCGCTTCGAGTACTGGGTGAGTTTGTGCAGTATGAGCATACGCGTGTATGTGTTTTAGAATTTTAAATGTTCATCAGATCAGGGACCATCAGGCAGGAGTGTTTACTTACCATGTGCTTAATAGATTATCTCCTGAATATTTTGGAGATTTTTTTGTTTAATTCAGATTATCATCATCATAGGACTAGAGGTCGTGGAAGCTTAGTCTCAGAAGTAAGGAGTACAAGTCAATCTAGTTTAGCAATTAGAAATTATGCAGTTAATTTGTGGAATGGTTTCCTGGAGAGCATTAGGGAGTCAGAAAACCAGTTTCAGTTTAAAATTAGATTAAAAAAGTTTTTGTTGGGTGGGAATAAAATATTTTCGATTGTTGTTTGTTATATCTTTTTATTTTTTTTTGGGGGGGGGAGGGGGGTTGTTTTGTGTTTTTTTTCTTTTTCTTTTTTTATTCGGGAGAGTTAAATTTTATTGAATGGTAAGAAAAGAGTAGGAAGAGTGAATGATTTTGGTTTATGATGAAAGATTGTGTGACGCTGCTCAAGCCACAATAGTGGCTTAATAAAACGTCATACGTTTTTACCATTTCTACGTTTGTTGATAATATTAATTAAAACATGGTGGTAAGTGCCAGTTAAGTATGATGTCTCATCTCATCTATACCAGTAGCGAAATATTTTTCCAAACACGACACACATTTCATAGAGCGTAATTAGACTCTGACCGTATACGTCAGAGCCGGAGTTTCAGTTGCTATTTGGTTTTCCATCGGAAACATTTTTCAGTCCGCGTGCGCGAATTCGGGGTCATGAATCTTGTGTGGTTGTAGATCTGTGTCAAAAATTTCCAGTGGGGAGTATAGGACTTTTCGCTACTGTATATTACCTTTACTGTGTTAGCAACGTGTTACCTTCAAGAGGAAATACTCTGCGCTTGGTAGTTATGACACAGCTTTGTATGACACAGCTCCTTTGTTTGGAGTGGTCTCCTAAGGGTATTTGAAAATCCGTTCGTTGACTCTTCTAAAAAGAAGCTTAGAGGACTAAATTTTAGGGAAAAAACGTGGCAGATGAGGTTTTTTAGCACTTTAGCACAACAAAATAAATGAAAATTGTCCTAGACCTATTGAAAATTGTCCTAGAAAAATGCAAAAAAGCAAACTCGGAAAAACAGGTAAAACATTTGAAAAATGCATGTAAACCAATTTGTATTGTCTAACATTAGACTTTAATCAGAAACCATTCATAACATAATTAAAAGGATTATCTTTAAAGTCAGATTTTTTTTTTTTTTTTTTTTTTTTTTTTTTTTTTTTTTTTGTATCAAAAGTATTCCAAGTTTTAATACCAAGCTGAAAGAGAAGACGAAAAATAAATATAGAAGAAACTTACACCATTTAGCATTTCCCATCAACATCATAAAAGCTGTTCAGTTTGTATACTCGCTTTACTTGTCTTTTGTTTTACATCAGACTAGGGATAAAATACCTGCTTGTGGAAAAGATTACAATAGGCATATTTATGTAGGCCTACGTTTTAAATCTTTACTATGCTTATTTTTAAAGCCCAATTTTACTAAACTTATATCTTTATAGAAGAGCTTTTAGATTTCTGAAAGTATATTTTCTAGCCACTATAAACCATTTAGTTTACTCCATATCTGCACAACGTAAGAAGCCAAGAGAGCAAAGAATATAATAAATGAAAAAATAAATAAAATCAAATAGGTGAGAAAACGAAGAATTTTGTCAGCCAGTGGCAAAATATGAAGACGAAGAACAAGCAAATATTTCGACAAGGACCTTCGCTAAGTCGTCTTCAGTGCTAAAAAAAAGAAAAAAAAATCTAACCTTTCGAAAAGTGTACTTGACAAAAAGAGAATAATAAGTAATATTATTAATATAATATAATAATATAAAAAATAATATAAAAAAATAATATAAAAAATAAAATAATATAATAATAATATAAGTATGAACAATAAGTGTGGTCTTAGATTGTATATATATATATATCTGCACAATGGGGATAGGTTAACTTCCCCTCCTTAGCATTGATACATTTGTCATCTGCCAATTAGACATTCAAAAAAAAAGCGACAACAACATGCATTTTAGATATAAGAAATGAGGAATGAATTTGGCAAAACTTATCTACATCCGTTGAGCAAAAACGCATCTCCAAATGTTTGGAGATAAGGTCAGATCACTAACATATTAACGACGCATGGAAAACTGACGATGCAAAAGTAGTATAATCATTGTCTTCTTGATTGGTCTACAAACTAATATTTTTCACATTAAACTTTGGAAAATTTCATAATGGGTCCCTACAGAAGGCCTAAAGAGGTACTTATGTGTAACATTCTTAACGTTTTTTTCAAACACTGGGGGAATCTATTAAAGTTCCCCTTCAATTTTACTCTCATTTGTAGAAATTTTGACTTTATAAAGACAAGCATATACTGTAAAATTAAATATCCTATTAATCAATTAGATAAATTAAAATGGATTTGATTAAAAAGTTCAAAATTGACAAAAAATTATGGTTACACATAGTCTTCATTTCAAATTTTGCTACTAAACAAGATACTGAAAATACAGAATAAATCAACAATTGATGTTGTAAAACATAAATTTGACAAGCAGCACCAGCAATGTGTGTTCAATCACAATCACCAATCAATCACAAACCAATCCAATCCCAAACAGCAATGTGTGTTCAATGTTACTTTTTCCTGTTGTTTACTAATTTAACCAATTTACCTTCCCGGCTCAATCACTATTATCAAGGAAAGGTCCCAAAATCCCAGAAAAAATCTATCTTTGACATATAAGAATATCAGGGGCGTCGTTTGGGGGAAGGAGGGCAAGGGGGCAGTTGCCCTCCAATAATGTGGAGAAAAATTATGATATATCCCGTGCCCTTTGACTATCCGCATATGGACCCCTCTTGGCCCCCCCCCCCATTAAAAATGCATGAGATTCGCGCCTGAAGAATATATATAGATGACCTTACTTCAGGTAACTCCCCTTTTAGGTAGCTCCTTGTGGGGGCATCAATTCATAAAAACTCAGGAAGGGGGGCAAAATTATTTTCAAAATCTAGGGAAGGCAAATACATATTTTCAATGCCCCCCCCCCCAAAAAAAAAAATATCTGGGGAGGCACAAGCCCCGCTGTCGTTCCCCACATTGACGCCACTGACTCCTTTCTATGTGAAATTCCCCACATAAATATATCACAATATATTATTATTATTATTACCTTTGTCATAAGCCCTGCAATGGCATCTGGTCCATATTTTTGAATAAGCAGTTCAAATTCCTTTCCAATTTCTGAAGCAACATCATACACTTCAACTAAAGTCATAGATACATCAGAATCATCACTTTCGCTTCCAGGCACTGAATCCATTTCAAATGGCAATGGTCTTTTTAGAACGTATGGCATAAAAAGGATGCAGTAGGGATCTGCAAGACAAATTATGGCTTTAGAAAATTTGTATGTTTCACACTGTTAAATTTCTTGGTTTTAAGATGTTCAAAACCAAAACAGAAACCATCATTTTTTGGGCACAGCTCAATTCTGGCATACAAGTGTAGTCACTTCCTACTAATCTAAAGCTCTAAAATAATGCAGAAACGTGAAACTACTGAGACAGAAGAAATTTTAAAAACTAAAGGAGAAATTTACACGGTACGACAATGAAATATTTGTGCTGGGGAAAATAAAAAAGAGAACAATTTTAATTGTAGAAATGAAAGCAACAAATCAAAATGTTAGAAGCAGGGGCGGATCCGGGAGTTTTTTTTGGGGGGGGGGGACAAAATGGGATGACCCGATAAACTTGCGTTAGGAGCAAGTTTAATTAACGCAATTGCGTTAATTAAGTAAATTACACTACTTTAGACTACTTTAGGGGGGCACCCCCCCCCCGGATCCGCCACTGATTAGAAGGACACAGAGGTTTTAATTTTTGAAAATGAAACCCAAGTATGGGTCTGAAACGTGGGCACTTAGATAGATGGAGAAGGATTTGTTGGAATGTTTCCAGACAAATAGTCTACATATTCTTTTTGACACCTGCTGGACTGACTGTATTTCAAACAGTAATATGTAGGAACTATATTCATATAGTTAAGGAACTTCCCCTTAAGAAAATAAAAAAGAGAACAATTTTAATTGTAGAAATGAAAGCAACAAATCAAAATGTTAGAAGCAGGGGCGGATCCAGGAGTTTTTTTTTTGGGGGGGGGGGGACAAAATGGGATGACCCGATAAACTTGCGTTAGGAGCAAGTTTAATTAACGCAATTGCGTTAATTAAGTAAATTACACTACTTTAGACTACTTTAGGGGGGCACCCCCCCCCCGGATCCGCCACGGATTAGAAGGACACAGAGGTTTTAATTTTTGAACATGAAACCCAAGTATGGGTCTGAAACGTGGGCACTTAGATAGATGGAGAAGGATTTGTTGGAATGTTTCCAGACAAATAGTCTACATATTCTTTTTGACACCTGCTGGACTGACTGTATTTCAAACAGTAATACGTAGGAACTATATTCATATAGTTAAGGAACTTCCCCTTAAGAACAGTACACAAATGAGCACAGCACAAATATTATACAGTAGCAAAAATTCGTATAATCTTCATTAAAGATTTTTGGGACACATAAGTGCTAAAGTTGTTTAGCAGTTTAAAAAAAAAACTTCTTATTGTTCTAATTAAATAACCCTTGTGTTTCAGGAATTATTCTTAAAGAATTGGGACAAAATTAAAACTTTAGTGTAGAGAGTGAGGTGTTGAGGAGGGGGATACCCTTCATATACGTGATAATTTCTGTTCGTTTTAAGTTTTGATGTTGCTCCTTGTTTTCAGTAGAAAAAACTTGTTTTCTTAATTTAATTTCTGTTCATTTTTTAAATAATGCGAGGAAATCTGGCCCCATTTCCATGGAGAAATCCCACTCCCCACAGAAATATTCTCTAGACAATTCAAAGCTGGTGAAAATTTAGCCCAGACAATTACCCTTAACGACTCCACATGTAAAATTTAGACAGAAAAGAGAAAGCATGATATGTAAAAATAATTAATTTGTTCCGAATTATTAAAAAATTTAAAACCCGTTTTTTCTTGCTTAATTTTTCGTATATATAAAAATAATTTTTTATAGGAATTCTGGCAAAATCCCCCAGTGTAAAATTTCCCCTGGAAAAGTCCCCAACAGAAAATACATCCCCCTTAGCCCAAAAATGTATGCTTACTTCCCAATAACAAATACTATGTGTAAACAACGGGCAAATTTTATAACTTTAAGATCTTTCCCCTGAGGCTGGGTGGGCATGTTATATTCACAGGCATAGTTTTAGGGCATGTCCTCTATGATGAACAAAACTGATATCTAAGAATTTTCATTGGATAGTTTTGGGAGACAAAGGAACGGGGGAGGGGGCCTAGTTGCCCTTCAGTCTTTTTTGTCACTTAAAAGGGCACTAGAACTTTCAATTTGAATTCGAACGAGCCCTCTTCCGATATTCAAGGACCATTGGGTCTATATGGTCATCCTTGAAAAAAAAACATTCATCCATTCATCTTTCTTCTTGAAAAAATAGAAAATTCCACATTTTTGAAGATGGAGGTTGAAACCTCTAAAATAGACTGAAATAAACTGAATCTGATGGTGTGATTTTTATTAAGATTTTTTTACTTTCAGGGGGTGTCCCTCCTTTTTTGGAAAATCAGGCAAATTTTCTCAGCCTTGTGGCCTTTGATGTATTAATTAAAAAAACTTTTTCCACAAAATAAGTTTTTTAAATAAAAGTAAAGAACTCCATTAAACAAAAATGAGCAAAAATAAAATCAAATAATCATCCTCAAAGACCTAATTTCCAGAACTTGAAGCTACGTTAAACAAAATGGCCATCTCAAAATTTTGATTCAATGTGTTTGGGGAAATGGTGGGTGTGAGAGGGGGGTTAGTTGCCCTTCAATTACCTTCGACTATTAAAAAGGGCACTAGCCCTTTCAATTTCCAATCAAATGAACCCTTTTGAATTTTCTACGACAGAACTTTCTACAAAAGCCTTATATGGCCCCAGGGCATAACTTACAACCCTTGCACTGAGGGTTGTGGGGGGGGGAGGGTTGTCACCTTCAAAAACCTAATTTCCAGAACTTCCAACTACGTTAAACAAAATGGGTATCTCAAAATTTTGATTGGATGTGTATGGGGAAATGGTGGGTGTGAGAGGGGCGTTAGTTGCTCTCCAGTCACTTTCAATTATTAAAAAAGCACTAGCCTTTTCACATTCCAATCAAATGAGCCCTTTTGAAGTTTCTACGACAACTCTTTCAATAAAAACCTTATATACCCCCAGGGTATAACTTACAACCCTTGCCCTGAGGGCTGGGGGGGTTGTCATTTTCAAAGACCAGAAACTTTAAGTCCGTTAAAAATATTTGCGGTATCAAAATTTGAGTGAATATGTTTGGGTATATTATGGGCATGAAAGGGGGGTTAAATGCCTTACAATCACTTCTAACTACTACAAGAAGCAATCGTTTTGTCAATTTCCAAGTGAATTAGCCCTTTTTGAAGTTTCTACAACAACGCTTTCTATGAAAACCTTATATGCCCCAGGGCATGACTTAGAACCCCTGACCTGTGGATTGTTGAGGGGATTGTCATCCTCAAAGACATAATTTCCGGACCTTTGAACTACGTTGAAAAAATGGCTATCTCAAAATTTTGATTGGATGTGGTCGTAAAAGGGGGTTACTTGCCATTCAATCAATTTCAACCATTAAAAAGGGCACTAGCCGTTTCAATTTTCTATCGAATGATTCCTTTCTGAAGTTTCTACGACAACGCTTTCTATAAAAAAAAAACCTTATATGCCCCCCGGACCTAATTTATAACCATTACCCAGGGGCTGTGGGGGGAGTGTCATCCTCAAAAACATAATTTCCAGAATTTTTAACTACGTCGAACAAAATGGCTATCTCAAAATTTTGATTTGATGTGTTTGGGGAAATGGTGGGTGTGAGAGGAGAGTTAGTTATCCTCCAGTCATTTTAGACTACTAAAAAGGCACAAGCCCTTTAATTTCAGATCGAATGAGCCCTTTTTGAAGTTTCTACAATGTCACTATCTATAAAAACCTTATATGCCCGAAGGATATAACTTGCAACCCTTGCCCCGGGGGCTCTGAGGGGGTTATCATCCTCAAAGACCTAATTTCTAAAACTTATAACTACGTTGAAAAAATGGCTATATAAACATTTTGATTGGATGTGTTTGGGAAAAAGGTAGGCGTGAGAGGGGGGTTAGTTACCCTCAAACCACTTTCGACTATTAAAATTGGGAATATTCCTATGAATTTCTAATCGAATGAGCCCTTTTTCAAGTTTCTACGATAAAGATTCCAATAAAAACCTTATATGCCCCCAGGGCATAGCTTACAACCCGTACCCTGAGGACTGTGGGGGAGTTTCATCCTCAAAGATATAATTTCCAGAACTTTCAACTACTTTGAACAAAATGGCTATCTCAAAATTTTGATTGGACGTGTTTGGAGAAATGGTGGCCGTGAGCGGGGCGTTAGTTGCTCTCCAGTCACTTTCAATTATTAAAAAAGCACTAGCCTTTTCACATTCCAATCAAATCAGCCCTTTTCAAGTTTCTACGACATCACTTTCAATAAAAACCTTTTATGTCCCCAGGTGATAACTTCCAACGCTTGCCCAGAGGGTTGGGGGGTTGTCATTCTCAAAGACCTAATTTCCAGAACTTTCTACTACATTGAAGAAAATTTCTGTATCAAAATTTGACTTGATGTGTTTAGGGATATTGTGGGCATGAGTGAGGAGTTTACTTCGTTCCAATTCCTACTAAAAATTAAAAAAGGCACTAGCCCTCTCACTTTCCCATTAGATGAGCTCATTCTTAAGTTTCTGCGACAATACTTTTCATAAAACCTTATATGCCCCAGGGCATAACTTACAACCCTTGACCTGAGGGCTGTGAGGGGATTGTCATCCTCAAAGACATAATTTCCGGACCTTTGAACTACGTTGAAAAAATGGCTATCTCAAAATTTTGATTGGATGTGGTCGTAAAAGGGGGTTACTTGCCATTCAATCAATTTCAACCATTAAAAAGGGCACTAGCCGTTTCAATTTTCTATCGAATGATTCCTTTCTGAAGTTTCTACGACAACGCTTTCTATAAAAAAAAAAACCTTATATGCCCCCCGGACCTAATTTATAACCATTACCCTGGGGCGGTGGGGGGAGTGTCATCCTCAAAAACATAATATCCGGAGTTTTTAAATACGTCGAACAAAATGGCTATCACAAAATTTTGATTGGATGTGTTTGGGGAAATGGTGGGTGTGAGAGGGGTGTTAGTTCTCCTCCAATCATTTTAGACTACTAAAAAGGCACAAGCCCTTTAATTTCAGATCGAATGAGCCCTTTTTGAAGTTTATACAACGTCACTATCTATAAAAACCTTATATGCCCCCAGGGCATAACTTACAACCCTTGCCCCGAGGGCTCTGAGGGGGTTATCATCCTCAAAGACCTAATTTCTAAAACTTTTAACTACGTTGAAAAAATGGCTATCTAAAAATTTTGATTGGATATGTTTGGGGAAAAGGTGGGCGTGAGAGGGGTGTTAGTTGCCCTCCAATCACTTTCGACTATTAAAAAGGGCACAAGCCCTTTGATTTTCCAATCAAATGAGCCCCTTTTCAAGTTTCTACGACAAAGCTTTCAATAAAAACCTTATATGCCCCCAGGGCATAACTTACAACCCTTACCCTGAGGGCTGTGGGGGAGTTTTATCCTCTACGATATAATTTCCAGACCTTCCAACTACTTTGAATAAAATGGCTATCTCAAAATTTTGATTGGATGTGTTTGGTTAAACGGTGGGCCTGGAAGGGGTGTTAGTTGCCTTCCAATCACTTTCGACTATTAAAAAGGGCATTACCCATTTAAATTTCCAATCAGATGAGCCCTTTTTGAAGTTTCTACGACAACACTTTCTATGAAAACCTTATTTGCCCCCAGGGCATAACTTATAACCCTTGCCCTGAGGACTCTTGCGGGGTTGTCATCCTCATAGACCTAGTTTCAAGAACTTTCAACTACGATGAACAAAATAGCAATCTCAAATTTTGATTGGATATGTTTGTGGAACAGGTGGGCGTGAGAGGGGGTTAGTTGCCCTCCAATCACTTTCGACTATTAAAAAGGGCAATCGAACGAGCCTTTTTTGAAGTTTCTGCAACAACGCTTTCTATAAAAACCTTATATGCCCCAGGGCATAACTTACAACCCTTGCCCTGAGGGCTATGGGAGAGTGTCCTCCTCATAAACATAATTTCTATCTGGAAATCAACTATGCTGAACAAAATAGCTATCTCAAAATTTTGATTGGATTGGGGATATGGCGGGCGCGGAAGGGGTGTTAGCTGCCTTTCAATCACTTTCGACAATTAAAAAGGGCACTAGCTATTCCAATTTCCAATCGAATGAGCCCTGTTCGAAGTTTCTACGACAACTCCTTTGATACAAAGTGCCCTGGTATGGAAAAACTAATAATACATCGTTCTTTCCTTAGGCACCGCGATTGCGCTGCCTATGAAAAAGGGCAATTTCAATTTCCAATCAAATGAGCCTTTTTTGAAATTTCTACAACAACTTTCTATATAAACCTTATATGACCCCAGGGCGTAACTTAAAACCCTTGCACTGAGGGTTTTCATCCTAAAAGACCTTTTAGGTCTTTTAGGATGACTTTCCAGAACTTTCAACTATGTTGAACAAAATGGATATCTCAAAATTTTGATTGGATGTATTTGGGAAAATAGTGGGCGTGAGAGCGGCGTTAGTCACTATCCAATCACTTTCGACTATTAAAAAGGGCACTAGCCCTTTGAATTTCAAATCGAATGAGGAATTTTTCAGGTCTCTATGACAGAGATTTTAATAAAAACCTTATATGCCCCCAGGGCATAACTTATAACCCTTGCCCTGAAGACTGTGGGGGGAGTGTCCTGCTCGAAGATATAATGTCCTGAAGTTTAAATTGCGTGGAAGGAAATGGCCATCCCAAAATATTGATTGTATGTGTTTGGGTATATGGTGGTCGTGAAACGGGGTGTTAGTTGCCTTCCAATCGCGTTCGACTATTAAAAAGGGCACTAGTCGCTCCAATTTCCAATCGAACAAGCCCTTTTCGAAGTTTCTACGACAACGCGTTCTATAAAAACCTTATATGCCCCCAGGGCATAACTTACAACCCTTGCTCTAAGGGCTGTGAGGGGGAGGGGTTGTCATCCTCAAAGACCTAATTCCCAGAACTTAAAACTACGTTGAATAAAATGGCTATCTCAAAATTTTGATTGGATGTTTGGGGAAAAGGTGGGCGTGAGAGGGGGGTTAGTTACCTTCCAATCACTTTCAACTATTAAAAAGGGCACTAGCTCTATGAATTTCCAATCGAATGAGCCTTTTTTGAACATTTCTACGACGACACGTTCTTTAAAAACCTTATATGCCCCCAGGGCATAACTTACAACACTTGCCTTGAGGGCTGTGGGGGAGTGTCCTCCTCTAAAACATAATTTCTATCTGGAAATCAATTACGCTGAACAAAATGGCTATCTCAAAATGTTGATTGTATGTGTTTCGGGAGATGTTGGGCGTGGAAGGGGTGTTGGTTGCCTTCCAATCACTTTCGACTATTAAAAAGGGGACAAGCCACTCCAATTTCCAATTGAATGAGCCTTTTTCGAAGTTTCTACAACAACTTTTTCGATACGAAGTGCCTTTCTCTAAAGCAAAAAAAATAAATAATACATTGTGCCAACATCGTTCTTATATGCCCCAAGGGCATAACTTAAAACCCTTGCCCAGAGGGTTGTGGGGGAGTGTCTTCCTCAAAAATATATTTTCTATCAGGAAATCAACTACACTGAACAAAATGGCTATCTCAAAATTTTGATTGGATATTTTTGGGGGAATGATGGGCATGGGGGGGGGAGCGGCTAGTTGCCCTCCAACCACTTTCGACTATTAAAAAGGGCACTAGCCGCTCCAATTTCCAATCGAATTAGCCCTTTCCGAAGTTTCTACGACAACTCCTTCAATACAAAATGCTCTGGTATGGATCCCCCCCCAAAAAAATAAAATAAAAAATAATAATACATTGTGCCATCATCGTTCTTTACTTAGGCAGCACGATTGCACTGCCTATGATAACACTAAAATTAATGAAACTTGCATGTTTGAAATCAGCATAATAAGCCAGTTCTTTTGATACTGTATATCTATTTGTATCAAAATTCTGTTTTTTAGATTTTCGGTTTCTATTGAGCTGTGTTACTCTTCACTTGCAGTTTGTTACCACAAACTGTTTGATATTCTTTGCCTGTTTTTAATTTGAATTTAGTGTAGAAGCATCACAGCTATAATTTTTTTCTATCTTATGCCTATGATAACACTAAAATTACTGAAACTTGTATGTTTGAAATCAGCATAATAAGCATAATAATAAATACTAATAATAATAAAAATAATAATAATAAATAAATACAGCATAATAAATACTCTTTGCCTGTTTTTAATTTGAATTTAATGTAGAAGCAACACTGCCAGAATCTTTTTTATTTTTTTTACAGGGGAGGGGCAACTCCCCTCATATACAGGATAATTTCTGTTTTTGTTTTTTTTTAGTTTTAATGTTGCTCCTTAATTCCAGTTGATTTTTTTTTTTTTATTCAATCAAAGTAAAGTATCCTTTACCTAGAATTTGAGTATTGATAGAAATTCATATTTTCTCTTCTAAAACCAAAGCAAAATTCCTGTATCTAGTCATAAAATAGCCCGTAAGTTAACAAGCTATTCACATGATGTTAAGACAGCTAACCTTATTGATTTTGTTATTGTAAACTGAAGACTGGCAGGAGCAATAGAAGATACTAGGGTATATGAGTACTTTTGTTGATGTTAAAGGTAAAGATCACCATCTAGTGCTGTCTAGGGTTAAATCCAAAGCTGAAATATTGGAAGGGTAAATACCTTCCAGGAAGTTAAGACACTGGTAGACTTCCAGGATAAGAATTTGAGAGCAGCTTTCCAGGAACTGTTAAAAGATCGCGTAAATGTATCAAACGTGGGCATCGTAAAACCCGAAAGAAAAAACGTTAGTGAATTAGTTTGTGAAGTTGCTGATGGTGTCTTAGGGAAGAAAATTAGGAACAGGGCTAGGAATATTAGCGAAAAGGTTTTATGTTTAATAGAGAGAAGAAGGGGCTTTTACAAGAATTATATGAGTGATAGATCATATGAAAATAAGAAGAAAGTAGAGAAAGCATAAAATATGAACTAAGGAGGTGTAAAGAGGAGACCATAGATAAAATTGCTGTGGATTTTTGCAATGCAGCTAGATGGCATAATAGTAAGATATTGTACTGGTGTGTTAATAAATTTAGAGGTAGTAGTCAATCTGGGCCAAAAATGGGCAGAAAACTTTAAGAATGTGCTAAACCAAGATAGAGTTACAGGAAAAGGTATAGAGGAAAATGAAAAAGTTTTTCACACCTTGGATGTAATGGAAGATTTATTTTGTGAGTAAGAATTAGAGACACTACTACAAGGATTAAAAATTATTAAGGCCCCAGGTGCTGATAGTGGTGATATCAGCACAGAGGTGCTGAGAGTGGTGCTGATAAATATGGTGGCTCTGAGGTTAGAAATAAGTTACAGAAGTCAGTATAATTAGTTAGATGTTGTAGTCAAAGTTTAAAAAGAAGAACAGTGCAGTTTTTAAGAAGAGTAGAGGATGTATCAACCAAATTTTCACTCTTAGGTTAATAATTGAGAAGTGCCTGAGTCATCAAACACCTTTAGTCCTCAGTTGTATAGATTATGGGCAGGCATTGGATTCATCTGATACTAGGGTTTTAGTGAAGGTCTTATCCTTGTACCACTGGAGTATTATTAGTAAAGACCATGGGAGCAGTTAAGGTGCTAAAAGTAGAATAGCCAAGGCCCAGAGTATTTTTTTTCACAGTTGAAAAAGTTTGGAAGAATAGGAAAATTAGTCTGCAAACCAAAATGAGAATATTGAAGTTACAGTGATGACAGTGGTCAAACACAGTTCTGAAGCTCCAAAAATGGAGCTTTTTTGGGTGCTCCGAAAAAGGAGGAAGATTTCCTAGATGATATCCAGAGAAATTGCCTACAGACTGTTTTGGGTACCCAGCTGACTGACTGTATTTCAAACAGTAGGCTCTACAAAAAGTGTGGTTCAATTCCACTTCCTAGGGCAATAATGAGAGAAAGGTTGAGATGGCTAGGGCAAGTTCTGCAGATGAAGGATGGCAGATTCCCAAAGATTGTCCCCTATGTCCAATTGTATAAGGCTAAACAGAAAGCAGGATGTCCATAATTGGGGTGGGAGGATGTTCTAATGAAAGATTCAAGGGAAATGAGAACTTCTTGGGAGGGTATAAAGAGGGGGGCTTTGAATAGATTAAAATGGAGGAGTGTGCATGGCTGTTATGGCCTCAGGCAGCTTGGTTCTGTAGTGAATAAAAATTTTCATCTTATTACTCTGAGCATTAGTATTTGTTGGAATAGAATTAGTAGTTGAAGCAGCAGTAGTAGTAGCATTAGGTAGCAGTATTAGTTGAGCAATCCTAGTGCTCAGAAAATTTAGCCTTTAACAGGACAAAAATGGCATAAATTAAACATGGCAAAATTAGATCATCAGTAAATGATTGTGTGATTGTGAAAAATTGATGCCTGTGGATTATATAACTTTAACAAAATGGATTTATACTCTAATAATAAGTTTTACCCAATATTTTTAACTCTTTTCTAATGCAAAAAAGGAGACAAAACAGGTAACAAACAGTTTGTGGTAACAAACTGTAAGTAAGGAGTGACCCAGCTCAATTGTAACCAAAACTCTGGAAAACGAAATTTTGATTCCAATAGATATATCAAAAGAGTCAGATTTTTATGCTGATTTCAAATATATAAGTTTCATCAAGTTTTGTTTTACTCATAAAAAGTTACTAGACTGAGAAAACTCGCCTTATTTTCAAAAAAAGGGAGAAACACCCCCTAAAAGTCATAGAACATTTAATGAGAATCACACCATCAGATTCAACGTATCAGAGAACCATACTATAGAAGTTTAAAGCTCCTATCTGCAAAAATGTGGGATTTTGTATTTTTTGACAGAAGAAAGATCACAGATGCATGTTTATTTTTTTTATTTTTTTTCAATGGTGATCGTATTGAACCAGTGGTCCAAGAATATCACGGGAGGGCTCATTTGAACGGTAATTAAAAGTTCTAGTGCCCTTTTTAAGTGACCAAAAAAATGGGGACAACTGGAGCCCGTCCCATGCTCATTTTTTCCCAAAGTCATCTGATCAAAATTTTGAGATGGCCATTTTGTTCAGCATGGTCGAAAAATACAATAACTATGTCTTTGAGGATGTCAGGGGTTACATGGAGTATCTTTCCATGGAGAAAGTTTTAATGGGAGAAGGGACATTGCTATGAAGGGCGCCAGATTTCACAGTATTATTTTAAAAAAATGATTGGAAATTAAATAATAAAAAAAAAAACAATTTTTTCAACTGAAAGAAAGGAGCAACATAAAAATTTAAAACAAACAGAAATTACTCCGTTTATGTTCGCCCCCTAGTCATTTACCTTGCTCTTTATGCTAAAGTTTTTTTTTGTACTTTTATCAGAGCTATTTATTCTAATTAACAGCCTTTGTGATTAAGGAGTAATTCTTAAAGAATTAGAACACAATTTGAACTTTAGCGTAAGGAGTGAGGTATTGACGAGGGGGCAAACCCCCTAATATAAATAATAAGAAAATACAAATATAGAAGTTCATTACGTAAGTTATGCCAGAACAAAATTTCGAGATAGCCATTTAGCCAAAAAAGTAAAATTAACATGCAAATTTCGTTTTAATTATTCATGCACGTGAGCCAAAATTATTCCTATTATTTGTGATCCAAAATAAAAACCACCGCATTAACTAAAAAACGTTCAGAAATTAAATAAAAATTAAAAGAAATTAAATTTTTTTTAATCTTAAGGGACTTGTTTGGTATCAAGAGACTTTTGGTACAATTTTGCTAAGGGGGGGGGGGCAAGCTCTGCATAAGCCTCTTTCGAAGTCCAAGGGTGAGCCCATGAGGACCAACTGACTTATTTGGGTTCAATCTTTTGAGTCATTATTCCACATACAAAGTGCCAGCAGTAATAATTTGCATTGGTTTCTGAATATCATATTCTGGCATCTATGGCATGGGGGCATCTTCTGGAGGTGTAAAAATTGACTTGAACTGCTGGGTCAGAGCTTCAGCTGTATCTCCATGGTTGCTTGTTTTATTCCAATTAACTGAGAGTTTGGTTACTGAATATCTTCCAGGCTTTTGAGTGGAGGAATACTTCCAAAATTTCTTCAGATTTATTTTCAATGCTTATACACAGATTAATTCTGTTTCTTTTTCAGTTTTAATGTTGCTCCTTACTTTCAATTGGAAAAACTTGTGTTCTATTTAACATCTTACCATTTTTAAAATCATACCAGGAAATCCCCTTCCCTGTTTGAAATTTCCCCAGATATTTTCCTCCTTGCATGAAACTATCCCCATGGAAAATCCTATTCCCCCCTAGAGTTAATTCCCTTGGGAAATTTCTGTTTATTTCCCAATAACAAAACTAGCCAATACAATTGTATAAGCAATGCAGAGCTTGCATAACAAACAGCCCTTTTGCTAGGGGCTTTAGCAGTTAAATTAGGAGACATTTTTATTCCTAAGGTATAAAGGTGTAATTACTAAGCTATATTAGGTGAAAAAAAAACGTGATAAATTTCTTTTAGGCTCTTTCTGAATAAAATAGCCTATTTGCTTTACTCAGAAATTCAAATTGAAGACCTTTATGGATTCTTAAATAAGATTAAATAAAAAAAAAAATTTTTTAACTGAAAGCAAGGAGCAACATTAAAAATTAAAACAAACAGAAATTATTCTGTAGCCTATATGAAAGGGGCTACCCCCTCCTCAACCCCTTGCTCTTTACACCACAGTTTTTTATTGTTTTAAAAAACAAAGTTGTGAGACAGAGTCAAACTTTAGCATAAAGAGCAAGGGCCTGTCCCTTGCTCTTTTTTATGCTCTTTCGTAATTCAATAGCCACTTCTGAAGGAAATTATATTTTAAGCCCTTAGAGGGCTAAAAGGGCTTCAAACAGCCTATAGTAACCAAAAGTTTAAAACATGTTTCTAAAAAGTGAGGAAAATTGAGAAAAGGCTAGTGAAAAAAAATTGCCATTCATGGCTGATTCAGCAATAGTATTTATTTATTGTTATAGTCTTAATAAGTTGTTTTTAGCCCTAATAGTAGCCTAAAATGTACTAATAGTAGACCTATTTTGAATAGCCTATAGTACAAATTTGCAAGATTTTTTAAAAAGAACTAGAAACCCCTCAAAATGATATCATTTCTGCTGGGATATCAGTTTTAAGGGGTTTTGAGACATTTTACTATTAACACTAAGAAAAATAGGGGAGAGAGGGGTGAAACCATACATTTTGAGGATTTTGACACCTACAAGGCAAATTTCTAAAGATACAAACTTCCTTTTTACACAAATAGATATCTCAATTATTCACTTTTCCTGGTGTTTTCTTTTTCAACAACATCCATTAGGTTGTTTCTAGGAGAGACCCAGAAACATGTGACCTCTTAAGCATCCAAAGTTGTCCCAACCAGGGGGTGACTTTGGACACTCATGGAGCATTTCAAGACATTTGTTAATTAATGCTTACAATAATCAATTCAGATAATATTAACATTTAAATCAGATAATATACAGGTTCAATGCAACATTAAATTTGTTTTATGGGAAATTGGGCCAAATCACAGCCATATACAAGAGCTTTGGCTGTTTGTCCAGTTCCTCCCATTGAAACTGGTATGGGAACCTTCCTGATAATGTCTTGAAAGTCCTCCACAATCTTGATATTCAGGGAATATGATCTTCCCAACAGACTTGGGCAGGTAGTTTGTTTTTGCTACTCTGCCACTTATTTCTTCAATTTCACCAGTGTAGTAAACAGCAGAGTGTTGCTTCTTTCCCACCAAGAACCTTACAAGCATGAAATTTCCACAAGATAATTCTTCATCAGTCTCAAACTCACTGATACTTCTACAATGTAAAGACTTGTCATCCAACTTATCATTGAGCTGCATATCTATGTCTGAGATTCTGTCTCTAGTTTTGTCAGCAATGAATGAAACCTTTGACTTTTTAGCAACTATTTCTTAGCAAGTCTAAGCTAAGTCTCTGTTTCTAGTGCCCTTTTTTATGGTGTTTCTGTCAGAATTCTACTTTTGTCTCTTCCAGAGTTTTTGCATGGACCCACTTGCATTTTGCCTGTGGATATGGTCTAATGCTTTCATGAGTTAGGACCATAGGCAAGTTTCATGTTGTAATCACAGAAAATGATGCCCAATCTTGATCACAGGATCTTAAAATTGGAGCAAAATATCTAAATAACGGGCTGACTTAATATTGGAAAAAATTGATCTAAGACAAAGATTGTTATGCAGAATAATTGTGTTTAAATAGGCTAGGCTGCAAGGCAAGGGGTAACTTTTGTCTAAGTGTAAATGTTGAAAACAAACTTATATAGCCAAAAATATATTACTTTAGGTCCTCTATAGCACAACAGGAACACTATCAATTTCATCAATATTCTGCCTCTAGCTACACATAGTTCTATTTTCCAAGCTACAAAAACTTCTGTCAGTACAGGCACAACCAGCCTACACAAAAAGTGCCTGGAATTGTCCCCAAAAAAGTGTATGGAGTTGCCCCATGTTGATGTTATTTTGAAAATTTACTTTTTTGTAGATAACAGCCTGATATTACTGATGAAAACAGCCATGCAAATAGCAGATATATACCTTGTCTGATCCTGCTACTTGTGAACAATTGTTGCCTAAACATTGAAGTCTGGCTAGACACACATGTGACACACTTAAGAATTGTTAAAGTATCAAAGAGCATAAGAAAAGGCATCTTATGGCCCAAGAGCTACAATAGCTAAGGAAATATTTGACAAAAACTACATGTGTCAGGATTTTTAGCAAGCATATAGAAACTTCCTTACCTCTTTTCTCAGATGTCTCTTTTATCTAAAATTTAAAACTTGTGCCAAATGTGAATTGCATGAAGGGCATCTGGTGGGAATTTTTTGAATAGATTAGCCCAAAAACTTTAGATGAGAGGTCAAATGTATAATCACCCCTGTGCAGTTTTGCGCCTCTCTCCCTTAATAATTGCCATTCCTGAATCAGCTACAAATGTCAAATTATTCTCACTATGTAGTTTTTTTTAGGGGAGAAAAAACATGATTTTAGACTTTTGGCAACTAAGGACTGTTTTACCTTTTGGAGCCCTGTTAAGGGCTGAAAATGTTTCAAGTTTCACTATTTTCATCATCTATGTTTACATTTCTAAACTGAAGTTTAAATTTTCTCATTAGGCTAATTATTTTTTTATTTTAGGCAAATATGCAACAACAGACATAATAGCAAAGAACACTAAGGCAATTGTTTGGCTTATCTCATCCATTGTCTTGTGACAGGAATAATAGGGATTACAATTTTGAAAGTTTTGCCTGCATAAGCTCTCTTGATTGGCTAGAAATGACAACTGTAATCTATTTGAAACTAAATTTGTAGTTTTAGCTAAGCAACAAATTTCACTTGTGAACAATTGTTGCCTAAACATTGAAGTCTGGCTAGACACATGTCTACACAGGGGATTCTAGCTAGACACACATGTGAAACACTTAGGAATTGTTAAAGTATCAAAGAGCATAAGAAAAGGCTAACTTATGGCCCAAGAGCTAGAATAGCTAAGGAAATATTTGACAAAAACTACATGTGTCAGGATTTCTAGCAAGCATATAGAAACTTCCTTACCTCTTTTCTCAGATGTCTCTTTTATCTAAAATTTAAAACTTGTGCCAAATGTGAATTGCATGAAGGGCATCTGGTGGGAATTTTTGAATAGATTAGCCCAAAAACTTTAGATGAGAGGTCAAATGTATAATCACCCCTGTGCAGTTTTGCGCCTCTCTCCCTTAATAATTACCATTCCTGAATCAGCTACAAATGTCAAATTATTCTCACTATGTAGTTTTTTTAGGGGAGAAAAAACATGATTTTAGACTTTTGGCAACTAAGGACTGTTTTACCTTTTGGAGCCCTGTTAAGGGCTGAAAATGTAAATTTCCTAAAGAAGTGTTCAAATGCATGTCTAAATAGAATCCCATGTCTAGCCAGACTTCAATGTCTAGGCAACAACCATTCACAAGTAAAATTTGGTATTTAGCTAGACAAGGCACTTGTTGTTTGGGGTTTGATGTATTCAACCAATAGGTAATATGCACTTATTGGTCTAGCCAAGGCACTTGGCTAGACTTTGAGTCAGAATGTTTCAAGTTTCACTATTTTCATCATCTATGTTTACATTTCTAAACTGAAGTTTAAATTTTCTCATTAGGCTAATTATTTTTTTATTTTAGGCAAATATGCAACAACAGACATAATAGCAAAGAACACTAAGGCAATTGTTTGGCTTACCTCATCCATTATCTTGTGACAGGAAAAATAGGGATTATAATTTTGAAAGTTTTGCCTGCATAAGCTCTCTTGATTGGCTAGAAATAACAACTGTAATCAATTTGAAACTAAATTTGCAGTTTTAGCTAAGCAACAAATTTCACTTGTGAACAATTGATGCCTAAACATTGAAGTCTGGCTAGACACATGTCTACACAGGGGATTCTAGCTAGACACACATGTGACACACTTAAGAATTGTTAAAGTATCAAAGAGCATAAGAAAGGGCATCAAGTACTGTATCTACTTTTATCCTAGATAAATTATGGGTAAATATTGAGCTATTAACATGACCTGCAAATAAAATGACCAATATGCAAATTTAAATAAGATTAAATTAAAATGACCTACAAATAAAGATAACATAGTCTACCACTTGATACCTTTTTATGCTCTTTCTGAATCTAATAATTGTTTTTGTTACAAAATAGATATTAAGCCTTTTATGGACCCTCAAAGATAATACCTTTCCCTCTTATCTCTGTTAGCTTTGGATACCACCTGATGGTATCTAGGATACCACCACATCACTAATTTGACAGTGTAAATATATATACAAATCTTTAAATTAGCCAACCAGCCAACCAGTGTTTTAAGCCTAGGAGTCGAGCTGGACAGAAGGAAACATAAAGAAAACAATTCTAACTCCATAATATTTAGAATAATCCTAGTTAGGGACTCCACCCTTTGACAATTTGAAAATCTTCTCCTTCTATAAGTGAATATAGATATATATATATATATATATATATATATATATATATATATATATATATATATATATATATATATCTATCAATAGTATATATATATATATATATATATATATATATATATATATATATATATATATATATATGTATATATATATATAGGGGTTTCAAACAAGCTTGAGGAGCTTTAAATTGGTAATTGGTCCAGATACCAATAAAAGATACATCTGGACGTGTGTTCGTTTGTTCCAGAATGGTCTCTCAGTGACCTCTGGGAGTTGATTGTGGAAGCATTGAAACACTTTTTGTATGTAATTTCTAATAGCTTGACTGGTATGCATGTATTTCACAGGTTTGACCTGACATAGGGTTACCATATAGATCTTATGGTAGAGGCGCCACCGTGCTGGGTAAAGAATGTAAAGCCTCGAAACCGGTTAAGGCCGGTGGTATTCTTCTGATGAGCCCTAAATGGAAGGTTTTACTAGGAAATATTTTGCTAGATTTAAGGTGCTTTTGCGGGTAATTTTACAACGACTTGGGTATACTGTTTGGTCCTAGGTAGTTGGATGGATGTGTAAGGTGAGAGCCTCGTTCAAGTGCACATTTGTCTCAATTGCTGGATTAGGACGACAGTTGTTTTTTTTTTTTTTTTTTTTTTTTTTTTTTTTTTTTTTTTTTTTTTTGCCAAGTAATTATCTCTTAAACATAATATGTATATATATATATATGTATATATATATATGTACAATTTTTGTTGGACTTATTTTTGTTGGACATACAGCCAATTTTTGTTGGACTGGCAATAATATGTTTCTTGTTTTCTCTTTATGTCACATCATTAGTTAAGAAATTATTCTGAGGAAAAATTACTTGCCACATAGATGGCTAACAAAAGTCTTTATAGGGTAAGTTTGTTTCTAGCTAGTTGTATAAAGAAAGTATTGCAGGAGAAAAGTTGCTAGTCAACTAGTTGGAAAATAATTGTTTTCTGGGGCAATGTTTCTTTCCAGCTAGTTGGAAAAATTAAGTTTTGCTGGGGAGAAGTTATTAGTTTTTTTAAGTAAATAAATTTGAAAGAACCCTATAATATTAACATATTTTTTATTGTTAACATGTTTTATTCAAATTGTGTTTATTATATAAATGGGAGGCAATTTTAAAATTTACCCCCCCCCCCCTAATGTAGAAATATATATCCGGAATTGGCATATAAAGGGGGGGGGGCTAAAATCCATTCCAGATAGAAATGATTATTATATTTGTAATCAGCATAAAAAAAGGCATTGAGTGGTATATTCACTTTATGCAAAAGTCAATAATATGATTTGGTAGACATTTACCAAATATATACCCCTACCCCCCTAATTTGCAAATATGTACCAAGAATTGCATCCTCAATCTAAATATAACATCCATTTGTATCATAAATGAACTTTACACCCATATTAGCCATGTGCTGGATGTACCAATGCCTTTTTTATGTTGTCTGAATATAATAACCTAATCTTTTTTTTTTATTGCAAATTCAATTTGATCTAACCTTACCCAAATATATAGCCAATATTATACATTGGTCAATATCTACCAAAACATATTATTGAGTTAGGACTAAAGTGAATACACTATTCAATGCATTTTTTTTTGCTGATTACAAATATAATAAGCATTTCTATCAGAAATGAATTCCCCCCCCCCCCCGATATAGGCTATACCTAACCTAACCCTGAATTGGCATATATAGGGGGGAGGGGAAATTCATTTCTGATAGAAATGCTTATTATATTTGTAATCAGCATAAAAAAAGGCATCAAATGATGTATTCACTTTAGTCCTAACTCAATAATATGATTTGGTAGATATTGACCTATACATTTAGGCTACTGGTAAATTGGTTTTAACAAGAATTATGCTAACAGGAAATTGAACTGATTACCAGGATTGAACATTTGGTAAATTTAACATTTACCAGTAAATTGAACTGATGGTGACAAAACTGAGAATCAATAAATGCATGAGAAATGTATAATATGGGCTACATATTTGGGTAAGGGCTACATAATTGAATTTGCAATAAAAAATAGATAAGGCTATTATATTCAGACAACATAAAAAAGGTATTGAGTGGTATATTCACATTATTTGTAGGTCATTTAAGTGAACTGCTCAATATTTAATAAGTTATGTTTTAATAAATAACAATATTTAACTACACCAAAATTTACCTGTTTTCATTTATTTAAAAGACTAGCCTATTTATAAACATTGTTGAATAGGGAACTGAAACAATTTTTAATTGTTTCTTAGGCTAGTTAAGGATGCAAATCATTCAGGGTGATTACCAAACTTTGTGTTTACATTAGAAAGCGACAGAGAAGCTTACTCAATTAAATTTTAACCCTTGATCTAGGGTTCAAGCCAAGGCCTTGCGTATTATAATAAAATTCATTCTTCCATTTATTCTGAAAATGAGGGCTGTCTCTTAAAGGAGAATGACAGTGTTACCAAAGGTAAAACAAAAAACACATCAGACGATTTGAAAAAACGCCAAAATACGCCTGAACCTTTGAATACCAAGACTGACATCGTGATTAGTTCCTAAAGTGCTAAAATTTCTCAAATTTATATGTTTGACAACAATTTTCGGTACTAAACGGGCATGTACGACACGCGCCTGGCCCGCTAAGTGCAGTGGGATTACTTTTATATCAGTTTTTTTTTTTTTTTTGTCCGGTTAATTAAAAATTAGCACTAATATTCAGAAACAAACACGGCAAAAAGGTTGTCCTGGTTAAATTAAACTTCGTAAACAACTTTCTAAACGACTAAGGAAAAATGCGGTCAATAATTTTCGCTATTCCTCTGCTTTTTAAAAAATCCTCATCATTTCATCCATGACAAAAATAAAAATTGTATTACTAAAGTGCTACAAAGTAAAACAGCTGCTACGGTGCTACATATGATAAAATGGTGCTAAAACATTTTTTTCTTGCTAAACTCACACAAAGTTCACTTCCTAATCCAACTTTTCTTTTACCTTGTTTGCTTACCCTTGGTTTTTTTCTGCCCTGCTTTCACGGAAAAACAACCATTTTTCGTGCTCCGCTAAATCTCTTCTGTTTTTAGCTGTAGGTTTATGCCTTATAATGGTTAAACAGCAGTGAAGTATTTTTTATTAACTTCAAGCACTTAGAACTAGTATTCAAATTGTCAAAATATAAACTAATCGGATTATATTTCAGAGTTCAAAGCAATCATCCCTGTTTAAAAACAGATATTTAAGTAAGTTTTACAGTTTAATTTTAGTGAAGTAAAAGGTTTCACAATATTTGGCAGGTGATTATAGTTCCTGACTTGACCTAATTATTTTTCTTTGAACCATTTTTGCCAAGTTTACCAGTAAGTGTGCAGAATAAGGAAGATTTTTGTCACAGGTGTCGTCATACCTGCCACGAGTTGTCTGCCTTATATTGGAGGGAATAAAATAGAAAACAAATACGCTTCCCTTGCTTGTTAATGTATAGCTCTGTCTATTCTTTAGTGAAATGGAAAGTGAGAAACTTGTACTGGATGCAGTATTAAACTTTTATTTTCCGATCAGGAAAAGTGGGATGTGTCACAGACTCTATCACTAAAATCGTTTGGGATTTTTAACAAAACTGACGCGTTGTCATTTCTAACAAAACTTGCGGGAAACTGTCATTTCCCGCAAGTACGCAACGGTACTTGCGGGAGCTAATGCTATTTTTGCTAAAGGTAAAGATGCGAAAGTAAAATCAAGTTCATAATTTGGTATTATTCGGCATACTTCCCCCCCCCTCCCTCAGGAACATCGACTGCTGACATTCTGAGTTATCTGGGAAACTGTACAGAAGTTTTACAAATACGATCATTCAGATCTTTGTGCTTGAAGTTCAAAACCAGAGAACACCAGTACAAGCGATAGACAGTCCTCCTGAAACTGGCTAAAAGTGGCTTCTTGTGGAAGAATAACAGTTCCTGCCCCCTCAGTGCTATAGATTCCAAGTATTTGATCACATTTCTCCTTATTGTGTTAATCCAGAGAAATGCTCTCAGTGTGTAGGTCTACATAAAACTTTAAGGCAGTCTTTGTCAGCTAGCCCTGAAGTGTGCACTATGTGGTAAAACTGACCAACCATGCTATGCGTATAAGTCGGCTGCCGTCAATCAAAAGGCGATATCTGACATGACGAGTGAAATTGAGATTTCTGCGTATGCCAAGTAAAGACACTCCGCTCTATCGGTTGGTTGAGTCAAAAACGTGATATCTACAAAAATAGCCAAGATATCTTGTAGTTTTATTTGGCGTTATCCGGAAAACTTGTATTCTCTTGTGACTCAAAATGCAATATCTGCACATGCAGATATCGTCTTTTAGATTTTTGCTTTTACTTCCAGCGCAAGAGCAGATATCGCCAAATAAGGCCAACCTTTCATCACATTCAAGGCTATGTAGAAGAAAAGATTCCGTAAAACTGAAGAGCAAAATCATGAGCCGTGGTAATTTCTTGTTGAAAGAGGCCCTTAAGATGGCGAGAGAAAGGTAAGGGTAAATGGTTTGTTAGGCCTGTGTACCTGTAAAAAGAATTCTTTTGAAATTTGTAGAGATTTGACCCCGGCAAGGGAATCAGCAGTAGTAGGATAGGTCAGTTTAAGTTTCTAGTTTGCAATTCTGATGCAGGTTTTTCGTCATAGCTGTTCTGGGGGTTCGTTTTGCAGATGGTTTGCTGTTGTCAGACCACATTATTGCTTGTTTGGCAAATGTTTTGTGTATTTTTATTTCTTCAGCAGTGTAAGCTACTATACATTTTGAGGCTATTTAAGAAGAACCTGAACTCTGTTAAAATCTGACGAAAACAGGATCTTTACCAGTCAGGGCCACTAGCTGTTTATGGGGTAGAGGACCCACTATTTCGGGGTACTCCATGGATGCATGTCCTGTGCATGTCCACAGTCAGGGTTGTCACTTTAAATGGATTTTTTTTTCTTTTACGTGTTAAAATGTAACAAATAACAAAAGTGTTTTATCCAGTTTTGGCCTCGAAAACATTTATGACTGAGGTATATACTTTACATGTAAAAATTTAATGTAAAAAATCATATTTTAAATATAAACGTTACGTTACATTTTTTTTTTACATTGCCAACCCCTGTCCACACTAGAAGCAATCAATGCATGTCTGCAGCACTCAGGCAGTATCTATATATTTGGGGATCTGTCTCCTGTCATGACTCTGCGCTCTAAAATAAAATCTGACATTGTATCCGTCCTGGTCAAATAATTGAATCATTAGAAACAAGACAAAACTAGCCTTCAGTCGGGAAAACCATTCGAATCCACCGTTTTTGCAATTTGTACCTTCAAAAACTCTCGCGGTTCCATGGCTGTGCTGAGATCTGGCTGATGGCTGCTCGACTAGGTATTAATCTGGTATGCAATCCCTTCCCTTCCAAAATCTGACCCGTGGTCCAAAAGGTTTCGGGACCCCTCTGCTCTACGCTGTTTGTTCTTTGTATTTTCTGCTAATAATTTTTTTTTTCAGGGAAACAGCTCAAAACAATGCGCAAAGTAGCTCAAAACAGCTCAAAAGAGACACAAACAATGAGATGGCAAAAAAGATGCACGCTTACAGCAGTGAAATGGCGACAGCAGATATGCATGCGGATAACAGGGAAGCAGCTCCTGTTGTTGTGTCCCAAAAACAAAGAATCATCAGAATTGTTCCCAAAGAAACAGTGATACCAAAAGAAATACCCATCAGTGGAATATTCTCAAGCCATCCATTACCACAAAAAGTTTCAGTAGACCAAACAGATGCTCCACCTGAATTAGAGAGCATACAGTTTATCAAATACTGGCTGGAAAAAGTTGAGACTGAGAACATTGGAGTAAACTATGATATGGGGACAGAAATGCGTGCGGAAAACAATGAGACCGCTACAGAAGATATGTATGCGGATATGAGTGAGTTTAGTGAAAGAGACGGTGGAATAGTTTTAGACTTGTCCACTCAATCTAACCGTCAAGCAGCTAGTAACGAAGATACCAGACAAAGCCTACATAAAAATTTACTTGATTCAGACGATGACTTGGAGACCAACAACTCAGCAAGTGAGTATCAGCCAGATTGAGAATCAGAAGATTCTGATTCTACAGGTGCTAGTGTTCGAAGAGCAGCAAGACAAAGTACTGATGTACAAGGCGAGCTTATCTCATTATTACCTGAGATTGAAGTCTCTATCGCCAGTGTTGAACGACAAGAAAAAATAGATGTTGAAGAACCTTCTTTTGTGACAAAATAGAAGACCCACGTATTATAAAAAATGAGAAAGCAGATTGACAAGGAAAGGAGAGAACATCTATTAATAGAGAGAGGTTGCACCTCTGAAAAGTGTAAAAAAAAGTACAAAGAATGTACCACTAATCAGAGGAGACAGATCTATGACAAGTTTCATTAATCAAGCCAGGAAGAAAGAATTGCACACATCAAGTCGTTTTTGTTATTGTAGCGCAAAAAAAAAAAAACCGGGAAATAAACGAAAACTACAAAAAGTAGAGACAACACTTTAGGGTTTAGCCTAACTAATGCTGCTGGAGAACTCTCGTTGGTAGTGTGCCAAAAGACGTTTCTTTCAACTTTGGGTTACACCAGTCCGAAAGTCATCGAGGTAATATCAAGAAAGCTAAAGACCGAGGGCGTTGGATTTTCCCCTTCAGAAAAAAGAGGAGGTGCTAGAAAGGTGGATGTGGACCGCGAAGCTATTTGCATGCATATAGAATCGTTCAAGCCCTGTCAGCCCCACTAAAGGAGGTATAACAGTCAGTATGTGAGATATATCCCAAGAGATATTACGTTTGAAGCTATGTTTGCTGACTTTCAAGAAAAGTTTCCCGAGCAGCGTTGTAGTCAGAGTTCTTACCTTCGAGTTTTGCAAGAAATGAACATATCAAACAAGATGCCAAGGTCAGATGTATGTGAAATCTGTGACTTGTTCAAAATAAAGGAATCCAGGCAAGTTGTGTCAGACGAAGAAAGGGAGAAGCAACAGGAGCAAATAAACCAGGCAGAAAAAGCTAGGCGAGAACTTGACAAAGATGCTGATCACGCACACGGCGAGGAGAAGGCAGTGTTTACAGTTGATATGCAAAAAGTCCTAATTCCTCCAATACAGCCAGCAGTTAAAGAATCGCATTTCACAAGCAGGCTAGTGTGTTTCAATGAAACTTTTGTTCTACCGATTTCTAGTGCTCGCACCGGCTCGTCACTAGAAGTGGTATACTGCGTAGTATGGCACGAAGCAACATATGGTAGAAACGGGATGCTGTCGCCTTTGCTATTTTTGGTCTTGTGGATGAGATACGGGATACAAAAGAATTTACAGTCTGGGCCGATAACTGCTCGTCACAGAACAAGAACTGGATAATCTTTTCCATGTTTGTGCGCATTGTAAACGAATCATGGGGCCCAGAGAAGATCTCCATCAAGTTCCTGACAAAGGGACACACACATATGGCAGCTGACAGCTTGCATGGAGTGATAGAGAAGAAAATCCGCTCGAAGCAGGTTGTTGAGGACTTTCCCGAGTTGAAAAAGGTTATGCAGGATTCCAGACAAAATACCCGAGTTAAAGAGCTCCAAATAAGCGATTTCTACGAATGGAAGAATGAGAAGTCTGGGAAAAAGTCAGTTGATATTCAACTTGGAAAGATCGTACAGGCAAGTTTCATGAAGAAAGATTCGAAACTATATTATCGATATGATTTTGACGACGAACTGAAAGCTGTAGATTTTCTGACAGTGAAAGCCAAAAGTGCTCTAGGCGAAGGTTTGCCTAAGAAGCTGTCGGTCCCAAGGGGGATTTCAAGGGAAAAAAAAAAACATCCTGATGAAACCTGTACCCCATATTGCAGACACACTGAATAAGTATGTCTGGAAGTACATTCACCAAGCAACAGTTCAAGAGATGGTTGACGAATTTGATGGCTGTGAACCAGCGGAATAGTAAAAAAACAAAGACTTTTTTTCTTTTTTTTATAAAATAAATTAATAACACAGTTATTACTTGTCTAAAATTGATCGAATTAAATTTTGTGGAAACGCTTGTGCTGGAGTTTGACTTGATCTTATAGTATTCCTCTGAGATGCGCTTTTACCCGCAATAGAAACGATCGAAGACCAAGACCAAACAACAGCCTGAAAACAAGGTTATTCTACATCATGACATAGCTGATGTTGCTGGAAAGCAAATACGCTTATTGGAAACTGCGTTTCGCTTTGATTTAAAGTCGTTTTGTAAAACGGTAATCTCGTTTTTCTTATATGGAATGTTACTGTGGCGCTCTTGCAGATACCGCCTTTTGTTGACAGGTTAAAAGGCCATATATGCACTATCTCGATAACGAAAAAGAATTGTCTAGTTTGTCCTTAACAAAACAATTTGTCTTGCTCTGAAACCTAGATTTGATGTATTTGTTTGCAAAACAAGCACCTTCTATCATGTTTTCTAAGGCTTCAAACTTTTTTTTGTTTTTTCATTCTCCTGTAAAATCGAGTTTATGTCAGATATCGCCTTTTGATTGACGGCAGCCGAAGTGCCCTTTAGCTCACAAAATTATTAAAATGTGATACACTCTAAGAATTACTTGTTGGAATACAAATGGTGCAGTAATCGATAAAATCCTCGTTTACGTCAGCTCACAGCGGATTGTGATGTACTTTGTCTAGAGGAGCATTTTTTATCAAAAGAGGCACTATCCCTGTTGCCACTTGATGCTTAGATTGAAGTATTTGGTGTGCCTAGGTTGTCGAGTGGGAGACAAAGACCTTCTTGCAGTGTTGCTCTACTTATTTGTGCCGAACTTGTGCCCAAACAAATTTCGTCTTCTGATTTCTTTATGTCGGTTCAACTCTCAGACGTTGTTGGGTTTTCAACATATATGCCTAATAATTGCTTTGACTTATACTCAGAGCGGAATTTCAACATAGCTTGTAATAAGCTTGCAAATGCTGTGTGAGAGGCGCAGAAAAATTACCTTACTGTTATTGTTTCAGGGGATATGAACTAAAATATTAATAATATTAATAGCCCCAGGAAAGAGATCCTTCTTAGTTCTTGTCCTGACAGTCATTAACAACGACCTGACATTAATGTATGTACATAATACTGGGTCCGGATCCAATCTTGACTTTTCCAATTGACCAGATCCAATTTTTGTTACAAGTGTCGTCATACCTGCCAGGAGTTGTCTGCCTTATATTGGGGGGAATAAAGTAGAAGACAAATACGCTTCCCTTGCTTATTAGTGTACAGCTGTGTATTCTTTAATGAAATGGAAGGTGAGAAACTTGTATTAGATGTAGTATTAAACTTTATTTTCCGATCAGGAAAAGGGGGATGTGTCACAGACTCTATCACTAAAATCGCTTGTGATTTCTATAAGGGGAAGAAGTTGTTGAGACCAAGAAAATGCTGTGGGCTCTCGCAATGTCTACCCAACTTACTGATCGACAGAAAATTGGCAACAAATACATAGAAATTGTGCGAGCATTCGACAGGTGTGACGAGAAAAAATATTCTCCACCCCGATTTGTCATTTTGAACCAGATGAAATCCCTGTGGTTCCTGGCGAAACTACAGCCACACTAACTCGCAAGTTAAACGAATTCTATATGGAATTTTAAAGTTTTGCCGAACAACAAAGTACTAAGACTGTCCCCCAGCATTCTGCTCACATTATAGTGCCTGGAAAACCTACTTATGCTGGGATTGTCGAAAATGCCCTTAAAAATCTTGAAAGTCAGAATACCCACAAGATTTTCTAGACTCTTTAGCTGGCAATTTTAAATAAAAAACTGTGACTTTGAAACCGTGGAGAGATGAATGGTGTGTTGTCATTTCTAACAAAACGGATAAAACGGTACTTGCAGAAGCAATTGCTATCTTTGCTAAAGGTAAAGATGCGGGAGCAAATTCAAGTTTATAATTTGGTTTTACTCTGAACCCTTGATCACGCCCCCCCCCCAGGAACATGCTGACATTTTGAGTTGTCTGAGAAAATGTACAACAGTTTTACAAATACGATCATCCCGATCTTTGTGCTTAAATTCGCAATCAAAGAACACGTAAAAAAGCGATAGACAGTCCTCCTGAGTTTGGCTAAAAGTGGCTTCCTGTCGCAGAATACAAGTTCCTGTCCCCTCAGTGCAATAGATTCCAAGCATTTGGTCACATTGCCATTAGTGTGTTAACCTAGAGAAATGCCCTTAGTGTGCAGGTCTACATAAGAACTCTAAGACAGTCCCTGTCAGCTTGCCATGAAGTGTGCACTATGTGGTAAAACTGACCATCCGTGCTACGCGTAAAATTGCCCTTTAGCTAAGAAATTATTAAAATAAGTTGCTCTCTAAGAGTTACTTGTTGGAATACACATGGTGCAGTAATCAATAAAATCCTCTTTTACGTCAGCTCATAGCGGATTGTGATGTACTATGTCTACAGGAGCATTTCTTATCGAAATAGGCACTATCCCTACTGCCAATTAATGGTCGGATTGAAGTATTTGGTGTGCCTGGGTTGTCGAGTGGGAGAGGAAGACCCTCTTGTTTGTGCCGAACTTATGCCCAAACAAATTTCGTCTTCTGATTTCTTTATGTCGGTTCAGCTCTCAGACGTTGTTGGGTTTTCAACATATATGTCTAATAATTACCGTGACTTATACCCAAAGCGGAATTTCAGCATAGCTTGTAATAAGCTTGCAAATGCTGTGTGAGATGCGCAGAAAAATACCTTACTGTTATTGTTTCAGAGGATATGAACTGTAAAATTAATGATATTAATAGCCCCAGGAAAGAGATCCTTCTTAGTTCTTGTCCTGACAGTCATTAACAACGACCTGGCATTAACGTATGTGCATAACAGTGCGTCCAGATCCAATCTTGACTTTTTTTTCAATGAAACCTAATGCAAGTCTTCCCTTTTCCATTAACAATGCATTCAGTGTTACTGACCATTCTAATATTCGAATACTTTCGAATATGTTCCGCGTTGGTTCAAGTAATCCTAGTACATCACTTAAACATCTTAGCCGCTATGTCTGGAAACGGAGTGGCAAAAAATTAATGTCCTAACTTACCCTTTAGTCTCTGATAACATATTAAATAAAAAAAAAGTTTTTTTAATTGAAAGTAATGAGCGACGTCAAAACTTAAAACGAACAGAAATTATTCCGTATATGAAAGGGGCTGTCTCCTCTTCAACGCCTCACTCTTTACGCTAAAGTTTTTTATTGTTAAGAAAATAAAGTTGTGAGAAAGTCAAGCTTTAGCGTAAAGAGCGAGGCGTTGAAAAGGGGAGAGCCCCTCTCACAGATCCTGTCTTTTTCGGTTTGTATGTCTTAATCTATATATTTGTGTGTGTTTTTGTCTCTCTCACTCTATTTGCCATTGCGATAGGGCGGGTGTTTGCTTGTCCCACTGCCTGTGTTTAGTGGTTTTACATGTCTGAATCTATATGTTTGTATTTGTTTTTGTCTCTCTCACTCTCTTTGCCTGTGCGTCTGGGCTAGTGTTTGCTTGTCCCAGTGCTTGTCTTTATCTGTTTCTATGTCTGAATCTATTTATTTGCATGAGTTTTTGTCTCTATCATTCTCTTTGCCTGTGTGTCTTTGCGGGTGTTTGCTTGTCCCAGTGCCTGTCTTTCTCTTTTTTTTGTCTGAATCTATATATTTGTATCTGTTTTTGTCTCTCTCACTCTCTTTGCCTATGTGTCTGGGAGTGTGATTGCTTGTCCCAATGCCTGTCTTTGTTGGTTTGTATGTCGGAATCTACATATTTATATGTGTTTTTTTTCTCTCTGACTCCCTTTATCTATGTGTCTGGGCGGGTGTTTGCTTGTCCCAGTGCTTGTCTTTGTAGGTTTGTATGTCTGAGTCTATATATTTACATGTGGTCTTGTCTTTCTCACGATCTTTGCCTGTGTGTTTGGGCGAGTGTTTTCTCGTCCCACTGCCTGTCTTTGTCGATTTGTATGTCTGAATCTATGTATTTTTATATGATTTTTGCCTCTTTCACTCTCTTTGCCCGTGTGTCTTGGCAGGCTTTCGTTTGTCCCAGTGCCTCTCTTTGTCGGTTTGTATGTATGAATTTATATATTTGAATGTATTTTTGTCTCTCTCACTCTCTTTGCCTGTGTGTCTGGGCGGGTTTTTGCTTCTCCCAGTGCCTGTTTTTGTCAGTTTGCACGACTGAATATATATATTTGTGTTGGTTTTTGTCTCTCTCACTCTCTTTGCCTGTGTATCTGGGCGGGTAGTTGCTTGTCCCAGTACCTGTCTTTTTCAGTTTGTATGTCTGAATCTATAAAATTGAATTTGTTTTTGTCTCTCTCACCCTCTTTGGCTCTATGCCCGGGCATGAGTTTGCTTCTGCCGGTACCTGTCTTCGTTGGTTTGTATGTCTGAAACTATATATTTGAATGTGTTTTTGTCTCTCTCACTCTCTTTGCATTTGTATCTGGGTGAGTGATTGTTTCTCCCAATGTTTTTGTTGGTCGGTGTTTATGTCTGAATCAATATAGTTGCTTGTCTCTCTCGCTCTCTTTTTCTGTATGTATGGCCGGGTGTTTGCTTGTCCCAGTGCCTGCCTTCGTTTGTTTGTTTGTCAGAATCTATAGATTGGTATATGTTTTGTCTCTCTCACTCTCTTTGCCTGTGTGTCTGGGCAAGTGTTTGCTCGTCCCACTGCCAATCTTTGTCGGTTTATATGTCTGAATCTATATATTGGTGTGTGTTTTTGCCTCTCTCACTCTCTTTGCTTGTGCGTCTGGGCGGGTGTTTTCTTGTCCCAGTGCCTGTCATTCTCGGCTTTTATGTCTGAATCTATGTATTTGAATGTGTTTTTGTCTCTCTCACTCTATTTGCCTGTGTTTCTGGGCAGGTGTTTGTTTGTACCAGAGCCTCTCTTTGTCGGTTCATAGGTCTAAATCTATGTAGTTGTATGTGTTTTTTTGTCTCTCTCACTCTCTGTGCTTGTTTGTCTAGACGGGTTTTTGCTTCTCCCAGTGTCTATCTTTTTTGGTTTGTATGTCTGAATCTATGTATTTCTATGTATTTTTATCTGTCTCTCTTTGCCCATGTGTCTGGGCTGGTGTTTGCTTGTCCCAGTGTCTGTCTTTGTCAGTTTGTATGTCTAAATCAATGCTTTTGTATGTGTTTTTGTCTCTCTTACTCTCTTTGCTGGTGTATCTGGGCAGGTGTTTGCTTGTCCCAGTGCCTGTTTTTGTCACTCTGCATGTGTGAATCTATATATTTGTATATGTTTTTCTCTCTCTCACTCTCTTTTCCTATGTATCTGGGTGGGTGTTTGCTTGTCCCACTGCCTGCCTTTTTTGTTTTGTAAGTCTGAATCTATACATTTGAATGAATATATATTCGTATATGTTTTCGTCTCTCTCACTCTCTTTGCCTATGTGTCTAGGCCGGAGTTTGCTTGTCCCAGGGTTTGTCTTTGTAGGTTTGTTTCTGAATCCATATACATGTAAATAGGGTGTATATAGGGTGTAATCTATATATTAGGTCTCAAAGGGTGTCTGCAAGTAATGCAATAATTAAAATCCGAAATCAGATGACTTTGTTCTCCAACTTATTTAATTGCTGGTTCGTTTTGTTTTTGAGTGAATGAATTGTTTTCTCTTCTTTTATTTCTCAGTTGTTCGCTAGTATCCGTCGATGGCAGTTCATAAATTTTTGTATTTTGTGCAAATTGCAGATATTGGTGAATAACTCGCTTTTATGGTTGTTAGGGATTTGGTTTTAGTTCTCATAATTTTTTTGCTTTTATTGAATTTTATTTTAATTTGAAATTCATTTGAATTCTATTGAATTCACTCTCTGGACTTTTGTGTCTGGGCGAGTGTTTGCTGGTGCCACTGCCTGTCTTTGTTGCTTTGTATGCCTGAATCTATACATTTGTATGTGTTTTGTCTCTCTCACTCTCTTTGCCATTGTGTCAGGGGGGGTGTTTGCTTTTCCCAGTGTTTGTCTTTGCCCGTTTGCATGTCTGATTCTATGCATATGTTTGTGTTTTGTCTCTCTCACTCTCTTTGTCTGTATATATACGTGGGTGTATGCTTCTCCCACTGCCTGTTTTGATCACTTTGTATGTCTGAATCAATACATTTGTATTTGTTTTTGTCTCTCTCACTCTCTTTGACAACGTGTTTGGGCGTGTGTTTGCTTCTCCCAGTACCTGTCTTTGTAGGTTTGTATGTCTGAATCTATATATTTGAATGTGTTTTTGCCTCTCTCACTCTCTTTGCCTGTGTATCTGGGCGGATGTTTGTTTCTCCCAATGTTTTTCTTGGTCGGTTCGTATGTCTGTATCAATATATTTGAATGTGTTTTTTTTCTCTCTCACTCTTCGTCTGTATGTCTGGGCGAGTGTTTGCTTGTTCCAGCGCCCGTCTTTGTCGATTAGTATGTCTAAATCTATATATTTATATGTGTTTTGTCTTTCTCATTCTCTTTTCCTTTTTGTTTGGGCAAGTGTTGGCTCGTCCCACTGCCTGTCTTTGTCAGTTTGTATGTCTGAATTTATATATTGGTATGTGTTTTTAACTCTCTCTCTCTCTTTGCGTGTATGTCTGTGTAGGTGTTTGCTTGTCCTAGTACCTGGCATTCTCGGCTTGTATGTCTGAATCTATGTATTTGTATGTGTTTTTGTCTTTCTCACTCTATTTGCCTTTGTTTCTGGGTGGGATTTTGCTTCTCCCAGTGCCTGTCTTTGTCGGTTTGTATGTCTAAATCTATGTATTTGTATGTTTTTTTTTGTCTCTCTCACTCTCTTTGCCTGTGTGTTTGGGCAGGTGTTTGCTTCTCCTTTGTATGTCCGAACCTTATCTTTGTCGGTTTGTATGTCCGAATCTATATATTTGTATGTGTTTTTATCTCTCTCTCTCTCTCTCTCTCTCTCTCTCTCTCTCTCTCTCTCTCTCTCTCTCTCTCTCTCTCTCTCTCCTTAGCTCTGAGTTTGGGCTGGTGTTTGCTTGTCCCAGTGTCTGTCTTTGTCGGTTTGTATGTCTGAATCTATGAATTTGTATGTGTTTTCGTCTCTCTCACTATCTATATCTGTGGGTCTGGGCAGGTGTTTGCTTGTCTCAGTATCTGTCTTTGTCGGTTTGTATGTCTGAATCTATATATTTTTATGTGTTTTTGTTCACTATCTTTAACTGTGTCTGGGCGGGTGTTCGATTCTCCCAGTGCGTGTGTTTGTCGGTTTGTACGAATGAATCTATGTTTATGTGTATGTTTTTGTCTCTCTCATTCTATGTCCTTTTGTGTCTTGGTTGGTGTTTTCTTCTTCCTGTCTGTCTTTTTCAGTTTTTGTTTTTGAATATGTAAATTTGTTTTTGTTTTTGTCTCTCTCACTCTCATTAACTTTGTGTCTGGGCGGGTGCTCACTTGTCCCAGTGCCTGTCTTTGTCAGTTTGAATGTCAGAATCTATATATTTGTATATGTTTTTGTTTCTCTCACTCTCTTTGCCTGTGTATCTGGGCGGGTGTTTGCTTGTCCCACTGCCTGTCTTTGTCGGTTTTAATGTTTTAATCTAAAAATTTTTATGTGTTTTTGTCTTTTTAATTCTTAGCTCCTGTGTGTCCGGTTGGGTGTTTGGTTCTCCCAGTACCTGTCTCTTTAAGTCTATTCGACCTTGTATTAGAATTTAAGTAGGTTTTTGTCTATCATTCTGTAAGGTCTTTATAATATTTTTTAGTGATTTGTCTTACCACTGCCTGTCTTTTTGGGTTTGTATGTCTGACACAATATATTGTAATGAATATACATTCGCATATGTTTTGTCTCTTTCTCTCTTTTCATATGTGTCTGAGCGGGTGTTTGCTAGTTCCAGTGATTGTCTTTGTCTGTTTGTATGTCTGAATCTATAAATTTGTATGTGTTTTTGTCTCTCTCACTCTCTTGAATTGTGTGTCTGTGCGAATGTTTATTTGTTCTACAGCCCGTCTTTGTCTGTTTGTACGATTGTCTGAATCTATTTATTTTTATATGTTTTTTTGTCTTTCACTTTCTTTGCACGTGCGTTAGGGTAGGTGTTTGTTTGTTCCACTGCCTGTCTTTGTGGGTTTGTGTGTCTGAATATATATATTTGTACGAATATATGTTCTTTTATGTTTCTCTTTTCCTCTGTGTCTGGGCGGGTGTTTGCTTTTCCCAGTGCTTGTGCTTGTCGGTTTGTATGTCTGAATATATATATTTGTATGTGTTTTTGTCTCTTTCACTCTTTTGACATTGGTGTCTGGTGTCCCAGGTGTTTGCTTATCCCAGTGCTTGTCTTTGTATGTTTGTATGTCTGAATTTATATATTTTTATGTGTTTTGTCTATCTTACCCTTTTTTACTGTGTGTCTGGGTGGGTGTTTGCTTGTCCCAGTGCCTGTCTTTTTCAGTTTGCTTGTCTGAGTCTATATATTTGTGTATGATTTTGTCTCGCTTACTCTCTTTTCATATGGGTCTGAGCGGGTGTTAGCTTGTCCCAGTGATTGACCTTGTCGGTTTGTATGTCTAAATATATATATTTCTATGTGTTTTTTTCTCTTTCACTCTTCTGACATTGTTGTCTAGTGTCCCGGTGTTTGCCTGTCCCAGTGCCTGTCTTTGTCAGTTTGAATGTATGAATTTATATATTATTATGTGTTTTTGTCTCTCTCACTCTCTTTAACTGTGTGTCAGGGCGGGTGTTCGCTTGTCCCGGTGATGTTTTTGTCAGTTTGCATCTCTGAATCTTTATATTTGTATATATTTTTATCTCTCTCACTCTCTTTGCCTGTGTTCCTGGGCGAGTGTTTGCTTGTCCCACTGCCTGTCTTTGTTGGTTTGTATGTCTGAATCAAAATATTGGAATGAATATATATTCACATATTTTTTTGTCTCTCTCTCTTTTCCTATGTATCTGGGCTGGTGTTTGCTTGTTCCAGTGCGTGTCTTTGTCGGTTTGTATGTCTGAACCTATAAATTTGAATGTTTTTTTGTCTCTCTTACTCTCTTGAGTTTTGTGTCTGGGTGGGTGTTTGCTTGTCCTACTGCCTGTCTTTGTAGGTTTGTGCGTATGTTTGAATCTATATATTTGTATGATTTTTATCTCTATCAATCTGCGTGCCTATGTGTTTGTGAGGGTGTTTTCTTGTCGCAGTGCTTGTCTTTGCCAGTTTGAATGTCTTATTCTATGTATATTTATGTGTTATTTTCTCTCTCAATTTCTTGGCTTAATCATCTGGGTGGGTATTTTCTTGCCCTACTGCCTGTCTTTGTAGGTTTGTATGCTTGAATCTATATGTTTATATGTGTTTTTGTCTCTCTCTCTCTCTTTGCCTATGTGTATGGGAGGGTGCTTGCTTGTCCCAGTGCCAGTCTTTGTCGTTTTGTATTTCTGAATCTATGTATTTGTATCTGTTTTTGTCTCTCTCACTCTCTTTGTCTGTGTTTATTGGTGGGTGTTTGCTAGTCCCACTGCCTGTTTTGGTCGGTTTGTATGCCTTAATCTATATATTTGTATCTGTTTTTGTCTCTCTCACGCTTTTTGCGTGTGTGTCTGGGAGAGTGTTCGCTTTTCCCAGTGCCTGTCATTCTCAAATTGTATTTTTAAATATATGTATTTGTATGTGCTTTCTCTCCCTCATTCTATGTGCCTGTGTTTCTGGGCGGGTATATGATTGTCCCCGTGCCTGTCTTTGTGGGTTTGAATGTCTCAATCTCTGTATTTGTGTGTGTTTTCTTTCTCTCTCACTCTCTTAGCTTGTGTGTCTGGGTAGGTGTTTGCTTCTCCCAGTGCTAGTCTTTTTTGGTTTGTATGTCTGAATCTATATATTTGTATGTATATACAAATATATATATATATATATATATATATATATATATATATATATATATATATATATATATATATATATATATATATATATATATATATATATATATATATATATATATATATATATATATATATATATATATATATATATATATATATATATATATATATATATATATATATATATATATATATATATATATATATATATATATATATATATATATATATATATATATATATACATATATATATATATATATATATATATATATATATATATACATATATATATATATATATATATATATATATATATATATATATATATATATATATATATATATATATATATATATATATATATATATATATATATATATATATATATATATATATATATATATATATATATATATATATATGTATACATATACATTTGTATGTGTTTTTGTCTCTCTCACTCTCTTTGCTTATGTGTCTGGCGCGTGTTTGTATGTCCCAGTACCTGTCTTTGTTGGTTTGTATGTCTCAATCTATATGTTTATATGTGTTTTTGTTTCTCTCACTCTCTTTGACTGTGTTTCTGGGCGGGTGTTTGCTTGTCCCACTGCCTGTCTTTGTCAGTTTGTTTGTCTGAATCTATATATTTGTATGTGTTTTTGTCTGTCTCACTCTCTTTGCCTGTGCATCTGGGCAGGTGTTTGCTTCTCTCAGTGTTTGTTTTTTTCAGTTTGTATGTCTGAATCTACATATTTGTATGTTTTTTATCTCTCTCACTCTCTTCGCCTGTGTGCCTGAGTGGGTGTTTTCTTCTCACAGTGTTTATGTTATATAAATATAATGTATGTATATATATATATATATATATATATATATATATATATATATATATATATATATATATATATATGTTCACTATATTTCTCATTTTATATTTTGAAAATATTAAATGTGATTTTTTTGTTTGAAGTATATTTCATGTCATTTTAAAACATGTAAAAAAGTTGAAAAATTTTCCAAGTCGAAAATATTCCAAGTCAGAAAAAAAGTCTCATTCTCTTTGCCTGTGTGCCTGGGTGGGTGTTTGCTTGTCCCAGTGCCAGTCTTTGTCGGTTTGTGTGTTTGAATCTATGTATTTGTATGTGTTTTTGTCTCTCTTACTGTCTTTGTCTGTGGGTTTTGGGTGGTGTTTGCTTGTCCCACTCTCTTTCTTTGTCTGTTTTTATGTCTGAATCTATGTGTTCATATGTATTTTCGTCTCTCTCACTCTCTTTGCTTGTGATTCTGGGTTGGTGTTTGCTGGTCCCAATGCCTGTCTTTAACGGTTTGCATGTCTGAATCTATGTATTTGTATGTGTTTTTGTCTCTCTCACTTTCTTTGCCTGTGTATCCAGGTGATTTTTAGGTGATCAAATATATTTCATATGATTTTAAGAAAAATATATACAAAGTCAGAAAAAAGGAAAGTCTTCCTACAAACATTATTTTTCTAATAGTAAAAGTCACAACTAGCATATGTATATCATGTAATTTGCCAGGAAAAGTCACAATCGAGATTATGCATTAAGGTCCTCGTAGTTTGACTTGGCGATCGAAGTTTAAAGCC
Organism: Artemia sp. Qi Xiang Cuo; assembly: GCF_049724085.1. Classification (NCBI taxonomy): domain Eukaryota; kingdom Metazoa; phylum Arthropoda; class Branchiopoda; order Anostraca; family Artemiidae; genus Artemia; species Artemia sp. Qi Xiang Cuo. The sequence goes on from NC_142805.1 coordinate 8,946,262, forward strand.
AAAAACTAAATTCAAAAGTTCTCTTCTATTCGAGGCCCAAATCCATCAATGGAAGCCCGGGCCTCCAGACTAAATTCGTTTTGGTAAGTGAGGACACTCTTGGCTGAGAAATCTTTGATTTCTTTGTATTTCTTTTATCTTTTATGGCATTTTTAAAACCTGTCGTATATCGTGGATTACTTATAGATTTTTGATTAAATTAGAGTTCTCTACGCATTTCTTAAAAGCTCTGTCACAACTTTTTATATATTTTGTTGAAGGAACACCGAATATTTCATGGATGATTATCATACAAGAAAACAGTAACGAAGAATAAAACAGTAATTTTTCACTTCATGAGTATTGCCACGGTTTCTACGTTTTAACCAATGATATTTCAGAAACCCAAAACACTTTATAGTAGAGTAAAACAACAATTTTTGGCCTCATGGGTATTGCAATGGCGTCTAGGCCAAAACACTGATACGACTTAAGTTCTGTTTGCGAAATTCCGTTTTCACTAGTACAGTTTTGGTTCTATCAGTGTGAGAAGAGATTGAACCTAAAAAATATAATATCTACAAGCTACAATACGCTGTTTCTTTTTAAGTCCTTTATGGCCGTCATTTTCACAAATGTTTTATTTTGTTGGCTCTAAGGATTCTTAAAGTAAGAAAGACAATCATAAATGAAATAATGAAGGCAACCTGTAGTCTAAATTTCTTAGTAATATTTGGAATAATTTTTCTTTGAATTTACCGTCTAATATTTGAAATCAAAATGATATTTTGCTATATTGCTCTTATTTTTGGTTTATTAACCCATTACATTGGCTTATTTTGCCTTTCTCTTTGTCTCTTGACTCGTTTGGCTCTCTTGGCATTTACAAAAAGGATCCAAACATGGTCAGATAAAAATTAACATTAACCACCATATTTATTAACTTTTTGCTCTTGTGTCCTTACTTGTTCCTTCTAAAATACTACAAGAATTCAAAGATATTTAAGATCTGCGTTTTAAACAAAACCTTGAAGATGTATTTTAAACAAAAAGCTTGAAGTTGCCGAAGAAAATATAGACCCAATGATATTATTCTACACTCCTCAGTTCATTCTACTTTTTCTTGTAGTTTTTCTAGTAAGAATCGAAGTACAGTTAAAAAATCAAGTCCATGTCTATATTGGATTAAAGGAACAAAATATTGTAACAGAAAATATTCAAGTTTTAAAAGGAATTTGTCTGATATTGGTGAACGTCTTAAGTGCTGCAGTGCGTCATTTTGTGTGTGGAAAAATTGAGAAAAACAACAACAGATGCAGTGTTTAGCCATCGTGGGTTACATACCCCAATACTTTGGCTGTTTCTTACCACTTCTTACATGGACAATTTTTAGTATGACAATTCGTTTGTATTATATAAAAAAATTAAAATCCCTTTTTGGAAATGGAAATGGTGTTTAAACGTTTTAACTTTAAGATACTACTCTTCACAGATAGTGATAATTACTAAGTTCTTAATAAAGACAACCCTACTATAAAACGGATTTGTTCATAACATGCTTTACAGACCGATTGTATGAACGACCTAGTGAAAGATATAAAATGCCCAACTTCAATTGCAATTGAAGGATACCTTGGCGCAATGCTAAAGAACGGCGTTCATTTTCCTTAGCGAAGAGAATGAGAACTTGATGAGCAAGAACACTGAGACTATAGCCAGGCTTTAAGCACTGGAAACTAAGATAGCCACTGACCGTGCAGCGGTAACCTGTACACATAGAAAAATTCAAATAACATAAGAATATAATTTATTGAAAGTTTTGGGTTTAGGTACAGATTAAAGTTTGGTGAAAAACAATAAAACATAGACGTAATAAAACAAGAGAAAAAGGATGATTTTTCGCCAGTGCCAAAAGCAAAAGTGAAAAGACAAAAAAAATATTTCGGTAATGACCTCGCCGGGGTGCTACCATTTTGACTAACCGTCACAAGCACTAAACGTCACAACATCTAACCGTCAGAACCACAAACCATCATAACATCTAAACAAATTTATACGTTTATATAATAGTAATAAGTAAATAATAGTCTAGAAACAAATTTTGGCTATATATTTGCACATCAGAGGGGTGGGGGTAAAGCATAACATATATTAAATACGTAACCTAATCTAGGTACCTTTTCCCCCCTAAATCCCAAACAATTAAAGTTTTAAAATTTTAGATGTTATGATGGTTAGTGGTTCTGACTGATTTTTTTTTTGCCGATGTTATGACGGATTTTGTCGATGTTCTGACGTTATTGCTCCTGACGGCTAAATATTATGACGCCTTCGCCGAGTCATATATATGTCGCCAGTATTAGTCAATATTATGACGCCTTCGCCGAGTCATATATATGACGCCAATATTAGTCAATATTATAACGAAGGAAGAGTGGTGAAATACGAATTGAAGGCGTTTGCTGAAGAATTTTTATCCACAATAGATCCATCAGCATTCCTGTTATGATATGGAGGGGGATTGTTTCACCCTCCCATTTACCTTTATGTTTAAAAACTAAATGTTGCCATAAGATTAAATCAAAATTCACTATGTTAATGCTAAGTCCCAATAAGGCATCTCAGCAGTATCCCAAGAACGACTGAGGGTATTATTTTCAAACTTTCGGAACTACTTCTGCTCTTGAAATTTAACCAAATCAAAATAGCGTAAGTGCATCCAAGCTATCAAAGAAAGTAAGCAGATTTTTTTATGAATGGTATCAAGTTTTCCATTTCAGGTCAACTAGAGGAGGTATGAAACGAAATTAAACACTACTATTTGTGTCCGGATTTTTAAAGGGGTGTATGTTGTTAAAAATTGCTGAAAATTTTTCTCCAGCCTACAAATAGAAGGGCAAACTATAAAGTCTTAAAAAAAGAAAAAATTTAATGTATTATTTTATTTTTCCCTGAAAAGACTATGCCAATATAAAACGAACAGAAATTAATTAAAAAAAACTTTTTACAAAAAATAATTTTTTAAAAGATAAGTAAAGAACTCCATTCAACAAAAAATGAGCAAAAATAAAACTAAATAATCTACCAAGCTTGAAACTACCGGAAATCGGCATTAATAAATAAATGAAACCCAAAACAAACAGAAATTAAAATAAGTAACCGAGTCAAACTCAAAACGAACAGAAATTAACATAAGTTGGGCTCAAAACCCCTATGGCTTCCCAAGGCCAGAACAAAATTTACATTTTACTAAAAAAATACAAATGAGTGTGCATTGTCAGTTTAATTTACATATACTGATATTTAGTAATCAAAATGTTAATATTATTCGATTTATTAAAGTTATAAAAGTAAGAACATTTATATTTTTCTCAGTTTTCTTATTATTCATGAAGGTTGCTGTCGATTTTAATACGAAATGGGAATGTGCGAAAAGGTATTCAATGGTTAGAAGAAATCAGGAAACAAATGCAAGAAATGAATAAAACTAAAAAAAAAGTTTGTTTTTACAAAATAAATGTGCTTTGAGAATCAAGGTCCCATTTAGTAATGTTAAGTTAAGTTTCATAAGTTTCCTAAGTTTACTATACCGCATTCACAAACAAATAGATAAATTAAACAACATTTTAACGCTAGAGAAAACCTATGAAGGTTTGCGTTCACGCGAAAGTCCACGTAAATACTTACCTATTAACTCAACTATTTACATAAACCTCAACTGTTTAATTAAAACTATTATAAATAAACCAATAAGAGATAAAATATAACCTATATATATGAGAAAAATACAGATAAATAAAATAACTGAATTAAAAAAAATAAATGAATTAAAAATAATAATAGATAAATAAAATATAAAAGAAAAATAATAATAAAAAATCCAATCTCCATCACTCATAATACTCAACTCCCTCTCCCCTCCCCCACCCTTCCCTTCCAACCGTACCTTGGACCCTACCCACCCTTACCTTCTCAGTCCACCCTTACCTCTCCAGATCCTCTTCCTCCCCTACCCAACCTAGGTGCCATTATATAATTTAACAAATTCCCCCCCCCCAAAATAATCTTTTAAATTCTTTTTAAATTGAGTTACATGTTCCGCCGCTCTAATGCTCAATGATAGCTTATTCCATACTGATAGACCCAGGTGTTTCATTGAAAATGAAGACCTGATACCACGACGCAAATCAAAAACTATATTATCACTTTGCCTAGTTCCATAATTATGCAGGTCGCTATTAATTTGGTAAAAATTATTAAAAACATCAGGGGTTAAACCATTCTTACACTGAAACACAAATACTGCAGCTTCGTAATCTATTATCTGACCTCGATTAAGGAGCTTCAGGGACCTAAAACAAGCACATGTGTCATGTACATCCTGGACATATCTATAGATTGTTCTAACAGCTGAATTTAGTAGAACTTGCACTGTTCTGTAGTTGCATAAGAAGTTACTGCTCCATAGGAGGCAACCATAGGAGATATATGGATATACCAACGAATAATATATAGTTAAAAATATTCATTGAGGGAGAAAGAGACCAATTTTTTTGTTTTGGCTTGTTATTTTCAAGGCAGCAATTTCGGCTTATCATAAAAAGGTGGATTCTAACCTTTGCCAGTCTTACACAGAAAGTATGGAACTCAGGCTAGACGGACGAATAGAAAATTTTTTGGTAATTCTCTTTGAGGCCAAAACAACTGGCTTTTTTTCCAGGCCGTGAGAACCTACTGTTGACAGCTAAGCAGAATTTTCTGGCTGAAGAAAAGAAGCCGCACGAAATATCTACTACAAGTTGTGTTGTTTCCGACCTTGTTTCTCTTTCAGGAGGAATGTTTCATTACAACTAGCACATAAGCAGGTGCTGGTCTCAAATTGAAGTAACTTTAAGTTTGAAACAGTTATATGGAATTTCCCTTACCCACTATAGAAATGATTAATTTGAACAACACCAAATTAAAAGACCCTAAAAAAACATTTCCTATGAGTTTGAAAGTGCTGCCATATGTTGTAACCACTTCCTCGTGATTTGATTAAGCTTTTCATTTAATTTTCTACGTTCAGGACTATTTGATCTGTATCTAAAACTTTTACTGCTCCCTCATTTCAAAAAAACTCGGAGTTTAATCTTAAACATTTTCTTGTTTGGGATATCGTAAAGTTGGCATGTGGTAATATTATTAACTTATGAACAGAGCCGCATTTATTTTGGTTTTAGTAATGATGAATTTTTCATGATTACCTGGTAAAAGTGAAATTAGTATGTTGTTACAAATACGTGTGTTTTTTTTAAGAAATGCAACATCTTCAAAACTCCAAGCGTTTGGCAACTTTAGTGCTCTGGCACAAATTGGAGAAGAAAATCGATATAAATTTTGACGTAAGGGAAAATTTAAAAGTAAAATCATTCTGAGGTTTTATGAATAACAGGGTAAGCAAACTATCTTCACAGTCTCTCCCTCTAACCTAAAATTCAACACAACGGTCACAAATGGTGATAGACCAGAATACTGTATTTTGACCATAATTAAAATGATATATGTTTCAGAGTTTTTTTTTATTTCGTAATAGTCAAGACTAGCTTCACAACACTAATCGGGTTATTGTGTTGTGATTAGTGTTGTGAAGCACTGCACTACACCCGATTAGGGTTGTGAAGCACAACACTAATCGGAATACTTGGATTGCTATTGCATTCCAAGTATTTATCCGTCGTGGTGGTTATGATAAAAATTGTACAGTTGGGCTCACTGCTCTTGGTAATTTTAAGCAATGAGGGGTTGTCATCCCTTATGTGAGGGGTTGTATGCAGCTTCTAATAGGTGAATAGTCCAGTAACGCAGTTGCCCAGTGATTTTTATACCTAACTTACATGGAAGTTCAGAGACAGAAAGAGCAGTGGCACTTTAACCGTTGTGTCTGGATTAAAGATAAAATGTAAAAAAGAATCAGGTAATTAAGCATCAAATGTCTTTTGCTTTTATGGACTGTTTCAACCCGAAATCCAGCCTGCAAAAAAGTTAACTTGGTCAAATTTTAGAAGAATAAGTAGATTAATTGATTAAACTGATCCTGGTAACGAACCATACCGTTTTTTCCTCCTCTATATGTTAAGGAGTCTGAAAATAGTCTACATTGCCCCCTATATTCGAAAATAGAGTCATGAGAGTAGTCAAGCGTGGTTGTGAGGCGTGGGCACTCTGAAAAAAGGAGGAGAATTTGCTATAAGTTTTCCAGAAAAATTGTCTACTGATCATTTTGGGTACCCGACTGACTGACCGTATTTTAGACAGTAGACTGTACAAAAATTTCTGTTCAATCCTACTTAATAGAGCTATAATATAAGAAAGGACGAGATGGCGAAAGGATATGAAAAAAAAGTCTGAATGAGAGAAAGGATATGAAAAAATAAATTTTACGAGTGCATCAGTGTTTTAGAAATACCTAGGTGGGAAAACGCTCAAAATCAGCCGCGACCGCTGCTATAACGGAAAAAAAAAATGATCCGTGGCATCGAGTGTTGCGCAAGAAACTCATCTAATTTTAATAATAAAAATCCAAATATCAGGTGTGTTTCTTTGTCTTATCGTTCAAGTTTTTATGTCGGATCAAAATAGTGAGCCAATGTTTCCATAAGGTTACAATATTAATGTTTATGCAGATTTTAGTTTTGACGACCTCCTTTTCTGCCTTCAAACTTAGCCGTTTCCATTTGTTTTAAAATAAATAAAACCATTTCACAAGCACCAAAAAAATTTTCTATTGTCACAAAAATCTAGGTTTAATATAAATAAACTTAAGCCTAAATAAGTTTTAACACCACATTTGTAATACATGAATTTTGATAACAAACAAAACTATAAAAAAAATTTTCCAAGAAACCAAAGAGTAAAAGGATTATATCCAGGCATTTAAAAAAAAGAAGGAAAAAACAAACATTTCTGCAAGATATCCCACCAAACTGTCTTAAGTGCTCAAAGGCAAAATAAAATTAATACACCATCTAAAAAAAGCAAAAAAGTCAAAAATAAAAGAAGGAAGAAATAACAATACTGTTCTAAAATATGGGAAACACGCGAGAATGCGACTCGAGAAAAGCAATGATCAGATAGCCATTACCCGGTAATTACCTATCTGACGCTGTATAAACAAGGGTTTCTCACTCCTGGAACTATATTTAAACTTTAGTTTTTTGGGGTTTAGGGGGGAAAAGGTACCTAGGTTAGGTTCTGTATTAAATATATGCTATGCTTTACCCTTACATCCCCCTAATGTGCAAATATATAGCCTAAATTTGTTCATAAACTATAATATTTTCATTCTATTTTTTTTTATTTCATTAGGATTAAGCAAACTTCACTTCTCGCGTGTTTTCCATGTTTTAGAACAGTACCGAAATAACAGATGCAAAGTAGTCTTGCCTTTTTTTATTAGCTTTTTAGTTTGTTTCAGTGTTTCTTCTGTTTTGCTAGATTTTACTTTAAAAAATTTTTTTTTTTATGTCTTTGAGCCCTGACGATGACTCGGCGAGGCGCGGCGTCATAATAATGACTAATATTGGCGTCATATATATGACTCGGCGAAGGCGTCATAGTATTGACTAATATTGGCGTCATATATATGACTCGGCGAAGGCGTCATAATATTGACTAATATTGGCGTCATATATATGACTCGACTTTAGAAGTTAGATTCTTCCCAGAATTTAGAAAACTACCCAAAGTATTATTACTCTTTGAAGCTACCCTTAGACCATTGCTTTATAAAATTCTTTGAAGTTTTTCACTTAGCCCGGGTACATATTCTTGAACAAGATTTTCTTTATTTCAAGAGTTTCAGGAAAATGTTGCTTTAAACCCCGTTCCCTAGAAATCAAAGAGACATTCTCGAACAAAATAAAATGGTCTGGAAAATTAAAAATATGATCTGAAAGGGCTGAAGTAAAATCTTCAGACTTAGAATCTTGCATAAAAGCAGAAGAAATAGAATCTTTCAAAGCAATATTCTTGAATAAGATTTTCTTTATTTCAAGAATTTCCCGAAAATTTTGCATTAAACCCCGATCCCTAGAAATCAAAGAGACATTCTCGAAAAAAATAAACTGGTCTGGAAAATTAAAAATATGTTCTGAAAGGGCTGAAGTAAAATCTTCAGACTTAGAATCTTGCTTTAAAGCCGAAGAAATAGAATCTTTATGTTGTAATAATCTCATTTCCAAACTCTGTTTAGTACGTCCCACATATGAGCTTCCGCAAGTACATGGCATCTGATAAACCCCACTTTGTTGCCCCAATGAAGTTAGATCCTTCCCAGAATTTAGGAAACTACCCGAAGTATTATTACTCTTTAAAGCTACACTTTTACCATTGCTTTGCAAAATTCTTTTAAGTTTTTCACTTAGCACGGGGACATATGGTAAGGAAAAAAAAAACATCCATCTCCCGAGTTTTCTCCAAGACTTCCTTAGAAATCTCTAGAAACCTTTTTCTTTTTTTTGAAAAAGTCCTGTTAATTAACCATTCTGGATGCATGGTGCTTATTAGTATTTTCCCTAGAAAAGACAACTCCTCGACAAATGTTGGAGAGCAAATACTAAAGATCCGATCAGTTAAAGAAATGATCAAACCAATTCTTACTTGGTGTGCATGACTGGAACTATAAGACAAAAATCTATTGTTATTTGTCGGTTTTCTGTAAGTTTTAAAATCCAGACTATTTTGATTTTTCAAAAGAAGAACATCAAGAAAAGCAAGTTTCCCATTCTCTTCCAATTCAACAGTAAACTTTAAGTCCCCCCCAAACATTAAGATGTACCAAGAGCCCTTTAAATTTATCTTCCCTATAATCCTATGCAGATATTATATAGTCCATATAGCGTCCACAAAAAATATGTTTAAAAAAATTTTTACCTTAAGCAATTGTCTGAATACTCTCTACACAAATATTAGATAACAAAGGGGATAAAGGGGCCCCCATAGGTAAACCATTTATTGGTTCAAAATACCCCCCTCTAAATTGAAAAAAATAAGAGAACTTATTGCACAACCTTACTAAATACATAATTACAGAAACTTCCAAATCAGTTTTGCCACTAATCAAATCCAAATTTCTTAACAGTTTTCTTTCTAGAAGAGTTTCGGCTGCTTCTAAATCAATATTTGTGTACATTGTTATAGTGTCGAAGCTTGAAAGCAAAGAATTCGAAGAAATGTCTACTTTTTTCAGTTTTTCAACCAAATTCGAAGAGTTTTTAATATACGAAATTTGTGTAGACGAAAGTGGTTTACAGATTTACACTAACCATTTGCTCAAAACACTTGTTGGTGACCTTGTACTTGACAAAATTGGTCGTAATGGTAGGTTAGACTTATAAATTCAGGCAAGTCCATATGATTTAGGGCACAAGGAACTGCGTGGCAGGCATTTGTAATAGAGTTGAGACATAATTTTTCCTTCATCCTTTAAACACTTTACCTCGTTCTTAAACTTATTTGTAAAAGAGTCGGTTGGATTATACGATAGCTTCTTGTATGTTTTTTCATCATTTAGTAAACTTCCTAATTTTGATTGGCGTCATATATATGACTCGGCGAAGGCGTCATAGTATTGACTAATATTGGCGTCATATATATGACTCGGCGAAGGCGTCATAATATTGACTAATATTGGCGTCATATATATGACTCGGCGAAGGCGTCATAACATTGGCTAATATTGGCGTCATATATATGACTCGGCGAAGGCGTCATAATATTGACTAATATTGGCGTCATATATATGACTTGGCGAAGGCGTCATAGTATTGACTAATATTGTCCTCATATATATGACTCTGCGAAGGCATCATAATATTAACTAATATTGGCGTCATATATATGACTCGGCGAAGGTGTCATAATATTGACTAATATTGGCGTCATATATATGACTCGGCGAAGGCGTCATAATATTGACTAATATTTTCGTCATATATATGACTCGGCGAAGGTGTCATAATATTGACTAATATTGGCGTCATATATATGACTCGGCGAAGGCGTCATAATATTGACTAATATTGAAGTCATATATATATGACTCGGCGATGGCGTCATAATATTGACTAATAGTGGCGTCATATATTACTCGGTGAAGGCGTCATAATATTGACTAATATTGGCGTCATATATATGACTCGGCAAAGGCGTCATAACATTGACTAATATTGGCGTCATATAAATAAGCAATCGGACAATAATTAAAATAAGAATGGTTTAGAGAATAATAAACTGAATTAAGAGCAGGGAAAGGGGGGTGGAATTTTAGATACCGCAGTAACCCCACATTCCTTCCTAGCTGTATCCTTAGCCTATCAAGATGAAGTTTCCAAGATAAATTTTCATCAACTGTTAGCCCTAGATACATACAAGACTCCTTCCTGGCAATGGTAACTAGTTCTCCATTAAAACGGACAGATATTTGAGAAATCGACGATACGGCATGTGAAATTCGAGAGAAGATGATAAAATGGGTCTTCGAAAGTTTAACACCATGAGGTTGTCAGCAAACCACTGCAATAGCTTCTTTAGACCAAAACAGAGGTTTTACTCTGACGGATGACTCATCTGTACCTGTGACAGAATTAGCCATGTCGTCTGCGAATAGTAGAGCAAGTCCATCATCGGTGATAGTGTCCAGAAGGTCATTGGCGTATATTAAAAGTAGTAGTGGTCCAAGAATTTAACCTTGTGGTACTCCTACCTTTTCAGAACATGGCGTTTTCACCGATCTTACTGCACCTCCACCCACAAATTGATTCCGACCACTGAGGTAAGACTGGATGAGTAAGAGAGCATTACCTCTTATTCCGCAGTTGTCAAGCTTATCCAGAAGAATCAGATGACAAATCGTGTCAAACGCTTTTTTTACATCCACAAATATTGTAGCTGGTATCACATCACGGTCCATCGCATCATTAAAAAACTGTAGCAAAACCAATATAGAATGTTCGGTTGAGTGCCGAGGCCTAAATCGAAACTGATGCTTGCTGAAGAAGTTAGACTTAGTCAGATAATTCATCAGTCTGTTGTAGATGCAACACTCCATAATATTCGAAAAAGCAGAGAGAATAGAGATAAGGCGGTAGTTTGAAGGCAGCTTAGGGTCGCTACCTTTGTGGATGGGTATAACCTTTGCCGACTTGAACACAGTAAGAAAGATGCCATCTTTAAATGAAGAATTGACGATGTGTGCGATAACGCCGCCACAGCAATCGATGGTCTTCTTTATGAGGTAATTTGACGACCCATCTGGACCTTCGGAGTGACCATTTTTCATTTCTTGAACAATTTTCAGCAGTTCGTCCTCAGAGACTGGCGACAGAAACAAAGAGGAGCAAGATGACGAAGGTAGGTATTTTTTGTAATTATCCGTGACGACAGTTGAAAGGCCATAAGCTTCCTCTACGGTTGCTTCTCCGATGCACGCAAAAATTCATTTAACGTGTTGGCTACTTGTTGAAGACGTTCCATCAGGCTTGGTTACGGTCTCAGGAAACGTATTAGTTTTTTGTTTATTCAGGCATTCATTTATCAGTGTCCATGTCTTCTTTGGCGATCCTTCTGCTTCTTGAAACTGCTTATGGCAGTAAGCCTGTTTAGCTTTTCTGAGCAGGGTTGTCAGAATGTTTTTATAATTCTTGAATTCCGTACCAAGTACCTCAGGATTATCAATATAGTGCCTGAATAGCATATTTTTGTGTTCAATACTGGCTAGTAAGCCTTGGGTGATCCAAGGCTTTTTCGGGGTCGCATACCTGGAGCGCTTTTTGGAAAAGGGGCAGGCAGAGTCAAGGGCAGAAGAGAATTTCTCAATAAATAGGGTAGCCATTGCATCTGGGTTGGCTTCTTCATAAACTGAAGTACAGTCGCTACAGACCAATTTAGCTCTCGAATTTTGTAATGATTTATCATCAATAGTCCTTCTTACTTTTATATTTGGCTTAGATTTCAGTCTATTTATCAAAAATTCACCAAGTAACATAGAGTGATCCGATTCATCAATTAATACGACATAACTCGAATATAGATTGAAATTCGTAAAAATATTGTCAATAACTGATGCCGACTGTTCACCAATACGTGTTGGTATTCTTGTTGTTGGAACCAATCCGGCAGAACAGCAAGTAGTTAGTAAATCTACAGATAGAGATCTTAATTCTTAGGACTCCGAATTCACCAGTCCCAAATCTATATTAAAATCACCCATATAAAACCACTTTATGGTTCTTAAAATTCATCCGTTGAGTTAGATCATTCAACTTACCAATAAAATTTGACGCACCTGATCCCGGTGGTCGATAAAATAAGCATAGGAGTAGCTTCTCCTTACCAGACTTGATCTCAACCATTAAGATTCAAACTCCATCTCTTGATACAAATCATTAAAATCCGTAATTTTACGGATAGGGAGATTCTGGTCAATAAACACGGCAAGTCCACCTTTCGAACGGTTAGACCTGTTTCTAGTTACTACCCTGTACCCAAATACACCAACCAAAGAACTAATACCATCACTAAGAAAAGTCTCACATAGTCCCAGAATACCAATACGATTACTATAAAGGTATGTGGATAGAAAATCTAAACTGCTAAGCACTCTCTACAATACCAAAACACGATTCGGGAGGATTCTAACTGATTAAACGGAGGGATTTGGTTATTATTTATATTTTTACTACGAGGAAAAGACTGGATAAAAAGATCGAAAGATTCATCACCAGTTGATCCTACCGATTTAAATAATTCATTTAAATCGAGTTGTTTTTTCTCAAAATCATGGAGCCGGTCCGATGTTTTCTCATTTAACAATTATTATCATCATAATATCATATACATAAAACTTACCAAAATTAATATGAAATGATAGGCTAATGAGTAAAAGGTGGTACCTCAGAAAATTCCCAGCATGCGAGGAGTGAGAAGGTCGCCGAACTAGATCAAAATTAAACAGTAGCAATACAGACATTTGGGCTCCCAATCTCGACAGCGCAACAACAAGCTTGTTTGCTGCGGAAAGAAAAAACAAGAAAAGGAGAACTTTTTTTGTACAACTAGAGCTAGACAGAAAAGAAGGAATACATGAAAATAATCACACACAATACACACCAAAAACGCACATTTTCTTTTGTTTTGTCTGCAGCAAAGGCACAAAAGACACACCATGACGAGATCAATTCCAATCTCTTTTTTCACTCGCACAATATAATAATAAATCAAAATCGATGTAACAACTAATCTATTAACCGATCCGGAAGATAGACCACGATAACGAAGCAGATCCTTTAACTTCCAGCCATATGTTTATGCCTTTTTGACGAACCCGAGAGGACGTTATTTCGGCTTTCGTTTTCATCTCACGTGATTTGGCCAATAGCTCACTTCTTCGGATATTCAGTTCAGGCAGCAAGTCTGTGCAAATAACGATACCACTGGCTTTAAGTTTACCGACGTTTGACATTATAGCTTGAATCTCATTTTCGGACCCTAACGATACAAGCACAGGCTTCACTTGCTTTTGCTTACTTTTGCGTTGACGGGAGTCAGTAATATTTGCCGAACGAGAAGTAATGCGATAGCACTTCGTTATCATTACTGGCTCGTCAATTCCTAGCTTATATATATATATATATATATATATATATATATATATATATATATATATATATATATATATATATATATATATATATATATATATATATATATATATATATATATATCAAGACCGTATCCAGGGGGGGGGGGTTACCCGGTTTGAACCCTCCCCCCCCCCGAAATTTTTGATCGAGTCGAAAATTAGTCTAAAAAATACCTGTTAAGACAACACCAATCCTATTGCATTTTGTGGGTTAACGGTTTTGATCAGCTTACGCAATTAGGTAACCGTAGGTAACCCCATGTTCACC